>NC_142806.1:47065642-47190642 GCF_049724085.1 Artemia sp. Qi Xiang Cuo
AAGGTAAATCATATCGAAACACTAGTGAGATATTTCAACTCATGCGATTCAACGACAAATGTCCAAAATGAACACTGAAAAAACTATATAATTTCACTGTGACTTGTTAAACCACAACAAAACCCTGTAGAAATATTCTAAGCCTTGCTTTTCAACAAGAAAAATCTCAAATGATCTTTGAAATAAAAAGAGAAGCAACCTTTGACATGGTAGACCACAACAAAACACTATTCAAATATTCCGAATCTTACATTTTAATGAAATAAAACCAAAATTTAATTTTAAAAATCGAGAGGCTGCAACAGTGACATGGTAAAGCAAGACAAAACTATAGTAGAATTCAAAAAGTTGCATTTCAACGAGAGACATCCAAATGTACTATAAAAAGTTAAGAGAATGTATAGATTAATAAGTAAAGCACAACAATACACCACTGAAATATTCCAACTCTTGCTTTTCAACCAAAAAAAAACCAAATAAACTTTGAAAAATCTAGAGACTATAACACTGACATAGTAAACGCACAACAAAACACTACAGAAATATTCAAACTCTTGCGTTTGAACGAAAGAAATCCAAGAACTTTGAAAAATCAAGAGGATGTAACTTTAACAAGGTAAACCATGAAAAAACACTACTGAAATATTCCAAATCTTCCATTTCAAAGAAATAAATTAGAAATAGGATTTTAAAAATCAAGCGAATGTAACACTCCAACAAAACACTACTGCAATAATCCAACTCCTACATTTCAACGCAAGAAATCCAAAATAAACTTTGAAAAAAATAAAGAGAATGTAAATATGAATAGGTGAAGCACATCAAAACACTACAGAAATATTCCAACTCTTACATTTCAACGAAGAGAAATCCAAAATGAACTTTGAAAAATCAAGAGAATGTAATTCTGAAAAGGTAAACCACATAAAAACACTACTGAAATATTCTAACTCATGCATTTCAACGAAAAAAATCCAAAATGAACTTAGAAAAATCAAGAAAATGTAAGTTTGAAAAGGTAAACCACGACAAAACGCTATTGAAATAATCCAACTCTTGCATTTCAACGAAAGAAATCCAAAATGAACTTTGAAAAATCAAGAGAATGTAAGTATGATAAGGTAAACCATGACAAAACACTACTGAAATATTCCAACTCTTGCATTTCAACGAAAAGAAATTCAAAATGAACTGTTAAAAATAAATAGAATTTACTATGTTAAGGTAAAGCACAACAAAACACTACTGAAATATTCCAACTCTTGCATTTCAACAAAAGAAATCCAAAATAAACTTTGAAAAATTAAGAGAATGTAAGTGTGACAAGGAAAACCACGAACAAAACACTAATAAAATAATCCAACGCTTTAATTTCAATAAAAGAAATCCAAAATGAACTTTGAAAAATCAAGAGAATGTAACTGTGACAAGGTAACGACAACGAAACACTACTGAAATAATCCAACTCTTGCATTTCAATGAAAGAAATTCAAAATGAGCTTTGAAAAATGAAGAGAATGTAAGGATGAAAAGGTAAAGCACAACAAAACACTACTCAAATATTCCAACTCTTACATTTCAACGAAAGAAATCCAAAATGAACTTTGACATGGTAAACCATAACAATACACTACTGAAATATTCCAACTCTTGCATTTCAACGAAAGAAATCCCAAATGAACATTGAAAAATCAAGAGAATGTAGCACTAACTGGGTAAACCACATCAAAACACTACTGAAATATTTTAACTCTTGCATTTCAACGAAAGAGATCCAAAATCAACTTTGAAAAATAAAGAGAAAATAACTATGAAAAGATAAACCACAACAAAACACTACTGAAATATTCCCACTCTTGCATTTCAACGAAAGAAATTCAAAATAAACTTTGAAAAATCAAGAGAATGTAACTGTGACAAGGTAAACGCACAACAAAACACTACTGAAATATTCCAACTCTTAGCATTTCAATGAAAGAAATTCAAAATGAACTTTGAAAAATCAAGAGAATGTAACTGTGACAAGGTAAACGCACAACAAAACACTACTGAAATATTCCAACTCTTGCATTTCAACGAAAGAAATCCAAAATGATTTTTGAAAAATCAAGAGAATGTAACTTTAACAAGGTAAACCATAGCAAAACACTACTGAAATATTCCAACTCTCATATTTTAACGAAAGTAGTCCAAATTAAATTTTTAAACATCAAGCAAATACGAAAGTGAAAGGGTAAACGACAATAACACATTACTGCCAGATTCCAGCTCTTACATATTAACTAGATAAATCCAAAAATGAGCTTGGAAAATTCAAGAAAATGTAACTGTGACAAGGTAAACCACGACGAAACGCTACTGAAATAATCCAACTCCTGCATCTCAATGAAAGAAATCCAAAATAATCTTTGAAAAATCAAGAGAATGTAACTGTGAAAAGGCGAACCATAACAAAGCACTACTAAAATATTCCAACTCTTGCATTTCAACGAAAGAAATCAAAAATGAACTTCGAAAAATCAAGAGAATGTAACTGTGACTAAGTAAACCACAACAAAAAACTACTGAAATATTCCAACTCTTACATTTCAACCAAAGAAATTCAAAATCAATTTTGAAAAATCAAGAGAATGTAACTGTGACAAGGTAAACCACTACTAAACACAACTGAAATATTCCAACTCTTGCATTTCAACGACAAAATTTCATACTAAACATTGAGAAATCAAGAGAGTCTAACTGTGACAAGGTAACGCACAACAAAACACTACTGAACTATTTCAACTCTTGCATTTCAATGAAAGAAATTCACAATGAACTTTGAAATAACAAGAGAATGTAACTGTGACAATATAAACCATGATAAAACACTATTTAAATATTCCAACTCATGCATTTCAAAGAAATAAATTCAAAATGACCTTTGAAAAATAAAGAGAATGTACCTGTGACAAGGTAAACCACGACAATACACTACTGAAATATTCCAACTCTTGCATTTCAACGAAAAGAAATCCAAAATGAACTTTGAAAAATCAAGAGAATGTAACTGTGACAAGGTAAAGCACAACAAAACCCTACTGAAATATTCTAACTCTTATAGTTCTACGAAAAAATCCAAAATGTACTTTGAAACATCAAGATAATGTAAGTGAGACAAGGTAAACCACGACAAATCATTACTAAAACATTCCAACTCTTATAATTGAACCAATGAAATCCAAAATTAATTTTGAAAAATCAAGAGAATGTAACAGTGACAAGGTAAACCATGACAAAACAGTACTGAAATATTCCAACTCTTGCATTTCAACGATATAAATCCAAAATGAACTTTGAAAAATAAACAGAATGTAACGGTGAAAAGATCAAACACGGAAAAACACAACTTCAAAAGTCCACTCATTCATTTAAGAGATAGAAATCCAAAATTACCTCTGAAACATCAAGAAAGTGTAAATGTGACAATGTAAAGCACAATAGAACACTACTCAAATATTCCAACTCTTGCATTTCAACGATAGAAATTCAAAATGAACTTTGAAAAATCAAGAGAATGTAACTGTGACAAGGTAAACCATGACAAAATACTACTGAAATATTCCAACTCTTGCATTTCAACGAAAGAAATCCAAGATGATCTTTGAAAAATCAAGAGAATGTAACTGTGACTAAGGTAAACCACAACAAAACACTACTGAAATATTCCAACTCTTGCATTTCAACTAAAGAAAACCAAAATCATCTTTGAAAAATCAAGAGAATGTAACTGTGACTAGGTAAACCATAGCAAAACACAACTGAAATATTCCAACTATATCATTTCAACAAAAAAATATCAAAAATAAATATTTAAAAATCATTAGAAGGTAACATCGCAAATGTAAACGCGTAACATCACACAACTTAAAAAGTCAAACTCATACGAAATAACTCAGTAAATAAACATTTAACTTGGAAACATCACCAAACTGCAACTGTTAAAATAGCAACCATAGCAAAACACTATCAAACAGTTACAACTCTTTAATGTCAACGATAGACATCCAAAAATAAGATCTGAAAATAAAGAGAGTGTAACTGTGACAAAGGTACACCCCGACAAAACACTACTTAAACATTCCATCTATTGCATTTCAACAAAAGAAATCCAAAACGATTTATGATAAATCAAGAAAGTGTAACTGTGATAAGGCAAACCATAACATACCACCACTAAAATATTCCAACTCTTACATTTCAACAAATGAAATCCAAAAATGAACTTTGAAACATCAAGAGAATGTAACTGTGACAAGGGTAAACCACGACACAACACTACTGAAATAATCCAGCTTTTATATTTCAACGAAGGAAATTCCAAAATGAACTTTGAAAAATCAAGAGAATGTAACGGCGAAATGGTAAACCATAAAAAAACACAACTGAAATATCCTAGCTCTTGAATTTCAACGAAGGAAATCCCAAATGAACTTTGAAAAATCAAGAGAATGTAACTGTGACTAAGGTAAACCACAACAAAATACTACTGAAATATTCGAACTCTTGCATTTAAACGAAAGAGATCCAAAATGAACTTTGAAAAATTAAGAGAATGTAACAGTCACAGGCTAAACCATGACAAGACACTATTAAAATGTTCCAAGTCTTACAGATCAACGAAAGAAATCCGATATGATCATTGAAGAACCAAGATAATGTAAGTTTGACAAGGTAAACTACAACAAACCCTACTGAAACATTCCCACTGTTGAATTTCAAGGAAATAAAACCAAACTACACTTTGAAAAATTAAAAGAATGCAACTATGAAAAGTTAAACCATGACAAAACACTACTGAAATATCCCCACTCTTGCATTTCACGAAAGAAATCCAAAATGAACTTTGAAAAATCAAGAGAATGTAACTGTGACAAGGTAAACCACAACAAAACACTACTGAAATATTCCAACTCTTGCATTTCAACGAAAGAAATCCAAAATGAACTTTGAGAAATCAAGAGAATGTAACTGTGACAAGGTAAACCACATACAAAACACTACTGAAATATTCCAACTTTGCATTTCAACGAAAGAAATTCAAAATAAACTTTGAAAAATCAAGAGAATGTAACTGTGACAAGTGAACCACAACAAAACACTACTGATATATTCCAACTCTTGCATTTCAATGAAAGACATCCCAAATGAACTTTGAAACATCAAGAGAATGTAACTGTAACAAAGTAAACCACGACAAAACACTACTGAAATATTCCAACTATTGCATTTTAACGAAAGAAGTTAAAATGAACTTTGAAAAATCAAGAGAATGTAACTGTGACAAGGTAAACCACGACAAAACCCTACTGAAATATTCTAACTCTTTCAGTTCAACGAAAAAATCCAAAATGTACTTTGAAACATCAAGAGAATGTAACTGAGACAAGGTAAACCACGACAAAACACTATTGAAACATTCCACCTCTTTCATTTCAAAAAAAGAAAACCAAAATGGAGTTTGAAAAATCAAGAGATTGTAACTCTGACAATGTAAAGAATCGCAAGACACCCCATTTATATTCCAACTTTAGCATTTCAATAAAAAAAATTGGAAATGATATTTTAGACGTCAAGCTAATGTGAGGTTGATAAGTTAAACCAAAACAAAATACTAGTGAGATAATCTAACTTTTTCATTTCAACGCAAGAATTCCAAAATGAAGATTGAAAAATCAAAAGAATGTAACTGTGACAAGGTAAAGCACATCAAAATACTGCTGAAATATTCCATCTCTATGCAATTCAACAAAAGAAATTCAAACTGAGCTTTGAAAAATTCAGGGAATGTAACTGTAACAACGTAAACTACGATAAAACACTATAGAAATATTCCAACTCTTGCATTTCAATGAAAGAAATCCAAAATGAACTTTGAAAAATCAAGAGAATAAAAGTGTGACATGGTAAAGTACGAAAAAACATTACTGAAATATTCCATATCTTGTAGGTGTATGAGAGAAATCCAAAATGATCTTTGAAAAATCATGAGAGTATGAACTTGGAATGGTAAAGCATAACAAAACACGACTGAAATATTCAAAATCTTGCTTTTCTACGAGAGAGATTCAAAATGACTTAGAAAAATCAAGAGAATTTAATTGTGAGATAATAAACCACGACAAAACACCATTGAAATATTATAATTCTTGCATATTAACGATAGAAAACCGAAATTATCTTGAAAAAATCATGCGAACGTGACCTTGACTAAGTAAACCACGACAAAACTCTTCTTAAATATTCCAACTCTATCATTTCAAAGATATAAATCCCAAATGAACTTCGAAAAATTATGAGAATGTAAGTGTGAAAAGGTAAACGCACGACAAAACACGACTGAAATATTCCAACTCTTGCATTTCTACGAAAGAAATCCAAAATGAACTTTGAAAAATCAAGTGAATGTAACTGTGTCAAGGTAAAGCACAACATAATACTGCTGAAATAATCCAAATCATTCATTTCAACAAAAAAAATCCCAAATCAATTTCTAAACATCAAGATAATATAACTGTGACTAGGTAAAGCAAAACAAAACACTAATGAGATATTACAACTATTGCATTTTTATAAAAGAAATTCGAAATGAACTTTGAAAAATCAATAGAGTGTAACTGTGACAAGGTAAACCACGTATAAACACTACTGAAGTATTCCAACTCTTTCATTTCAACGAAAAAAATCCAAAATGAACCTTGAAAAATCAAGAGAAGGTAACTGTGACAAGGTGAACTATTAAAAAACACAGCTAAAATATTCCAATTCTTGCATTTCAATGAAAAAAATCCAAAATGAGCTTTGAAATATCAAGAGAACGTAACTGTGACTAAGTAAACCACAACATAACACTACCGAAATATTCTAACTCTTGCATTTAAACGAAAGAGATCCAAAATGAACTTTGAAAAATCAAGAGAATGTAACGCTGACATGGTAAACAATAACAATACACAACTGAAATATTCCAACTCTTGCATTTCAAAGAAAAAAAATCCAAATAAATTTTGAAAAATCAAGAGAATGTAATAGTGACATAGTAAAGAACAACAAAACACAACTGAAATATTGCGACTCTTGCATTTTAACTAAAGAAATCCATAATGAACTTTGAAACATCAAGAGACTGTAACAGTGACAAGGTAAACCGTATCAAAACACTACTAAAATATTCAAACTCTTTCATGTCAACGAAAGAAATTCAAAATGAAATCAGAAAAATCAAGAGAATTTAACTGTGACAAGGTAAATCAAAACAAAACATTACTGAAATATTCCAACCCATTAAATTCAACAAAATAAATCCAAAATGAACTTTGAAAAATCAATAGAATGTACCCGTGACAAGTTAAAGCACGACAAGACACTACTGAAATATTCAAATTCTTGTATTTCAATGGAAGAAATTGATATTGATCTGAGAAAAATCAAGAGAATGTAATTGTGAAAAGATAAACCATAATAAAAAACAAATGCAATTAGAAGACTGTTGCATCTAAAATAGATAAATCCAAAAATGAGCTTTTAAACTTAAAGAGACTGTAACTCTGAAAAGGTAAACCACGATATATGATTAATTAACTATTCTAGCTCTTACATTAAAACGACAGAAATCCAAAATGATCATTGACAAATCAAAATAATTTAACTGTAACAACATAGACCCTGGCAATAAACTACGAAAATTTTCAAGGTCTTGCGTTTCAGCGACAGAAATCAAAAATGAACTTTGAAAAATCAATCGAGTGTAACTGTGACTAAGTAAACCACAACAAAACACTACTTAAATATTCCAACTCTTGCATTTTAACGGTAGAGATCCAAAATGAACTTTGAAAAATCAAGAGAATGTAACTGTCACAAGGTAAACCATAACAAAACACAACTTATATATTTCAACTCTTGCATTTCAACGAAAAAATTCAAAATAAACTTTGAAAAATCAAGAGAATGTAACTGTGACAAGGTAACGCACAACAAAACACTACTGAAATATTCCAACTCTTGCATTTCAATGAAATAAATTCAAAATTAACTTAGAAAAAACAAGAGAATGTAACTGTGACTAGTTAAAGCAAAACAAAACACTACAGAAATATTCCAACTATTACATTTTAACGATATAAATTTAAAATTAAATTTTAAAAATCAAGCGAATGTAACTGTGACAAGTTAAACCACAACAAAACACTACTGAAATATTCCAACTCTTAAATTTCAAAGAATGAAATCCAAAATGAACTTTCAAAAATTAAGAAAACGTAGATATGACAGGGTAAACCATAACAAAACACTACTGCAATATTCCAACTCTTGCATTTCAACGAAAGAAATCAAAAATTAACTCTGAAAAATCAAGAGAATGTAACTGTGACAAGGTAAAGCACATCAAAACACTACTGAAATATTCCATCTCTTGCATTTCAACAAAAGAAATCCAAAATGATCTTTGAAAAATCAAGAGAATGTAACTTTGACTAGGTAAAGCACAACAAAACACTACTGAAATAATTCAACTCTTGTATTTCTATGGAAGAAATCCAAAAATGAACAATGAAAAATCTAAAGAATGTAATAGTGAAAAGGTAAACCACGAAAAAACACTACTGAAATATTACAACTCTTTCATTTCACTAATTAAATCCAAAATGAACATTGAAGCCTCTTGAGATTGTAGCAGGGTCTATTATAAGCACAACAAAACGCTACTGAAATCAATCACCTCTCTTTATCCAACGAAAGATATTCAAAATGATTTTTGAAAAATAAAATAGATGTATCTGTATAAAGGGAAAGCATAACAAAAAACTACTTAAATATTCCGACTCTTGCATTTCCACGAAAGAAATCTAAAATTAAGTTTGAAACATCAAAAGAATCTAACCGTGACAAGGTCAATCACTAACAAAACACAACTGAAATATTCTAGCTCTTGCATATCAAAGAAAAAGATTACAAATTAACATCTAAAAAGCAAGTAAAAGTAGGTGTGACAGATTAAAGCACAACAAAACACTATTAAACTATTCAACGTTCTGTATTTTAACAAAGGAAATCCAAACTTATGTTTGAAAAAACAAGAGATTGTAACTGCGACATGGTTAAACACAACGAAGCACGACTTAAACAAAAAGTAACAATCATTTAAACGAAAGAAATCAAAAATTAATAATGAAATTTCTATAGTATGTGTGATTGTCTATGTAAACTACGACAAGACTCAATGGGAATAAACCGACAATCGCTCTTAAATGAAAGACAACCAAAATAAACTTTGAAGCATTAAGAAAAATTAGCTGCAGTATGGTAAACCATGACAAAACATTTCTGAAATAATACAACTCTAGCGTTTAACGGATAGAAATTAAAAATCACTAATTAAAAATAAAGAGAATGTGGCAGAGAATAGGCAATGAATGTCGAGAAACTTCTAAAATGTGCCAAATCATGTTACTCAACGAGATAATTCCAAAAATAAGCAACGAAAAATTAAGGGTGTGTAAATCTATCACGGTACACCATGACATAACACTATAGAACTATTCCGACTCTTACAGTTCAACGGAAGTACTTCAAAATGAAATTTGGATAATCAAATGTCAGTGGCAGGGTCAAGAAAAACCACGACAAAAACACTATTGAAATAATCCAACTCATTCATTTCAACGAATGATATTCCCACTTAAATATGATTCATCTAGAGAAATTGTGAGTTACTAGTTAAAGCTTAGCAAAACAATAAATAATTATAACAAATATAGTATTTCAACTACATAAATACACAAACAAAGTTAAAACGACTAGGAACTGTAACAGTGACAAGGTAAACCACAGCAAAACACTACTGAAATATTCCAACTCTTGCATTTCAACGAAAAAAATCCAAAATTAAATTTGAAAAATCAAGATACTTTCTCAGAGTGATGTTGAAGAACGACAATCTAATACTGAAGTTTTAAAACTCTGTATATTCACGGAAGCACGTAATGTAGAGCTTTGACACATCTTGATACTGACGCAAAGGAATGGACAGGAATGACAAAAACGCTACTTAACATTATCTAATCATGCTAATCAATGTCCAAACTTCAAAATGAACTTTGGACAGTGAAGCGATTGTAAGTTGTGCACGATAAAGCATGACAAGACACTACTGAAATATTCCAACTCTTGCATTTCAACGAAAGAAATCCAAAATGATGATTGAAACATCAAGAGAATGTACGTGTGACAAGGTAAACCACGATCAAAGCACTACTGAAATATTCCAGCTCATGCATTTCAACGAAAGAAATCCAAGATGAGCTTTTAAAAATCATGAGAATGTAACTGTGACAAGTTAAACCACGACAAAAAACAACTGAAATATTCCAGCTCTTGGGTTTCACCAAATGAAATCCAAAATGAACTTTGAAAAATCAAGAGAATGAAACTGTGACAAGGTAAACCATGAAAAAACACTACTGAAATATTCTAACTCTTGCATTTCAGTGAAAGAAATTTCAAATAAACTTTAAAATATCAAGAGCATGTAACAGTGAGAAGGTAAACCACAACAAAACACAACTGAAATATTCCAACTCATGAATTTCTATAAAAAAAATTCAAACTGAACTTTGAAAAATAAATAGAATCTAACAGTTACTAGGTAAACCATGACGGAACACTATTGAAATAATCAAAAGCTTGAATTTAAACGAAATAAATCCAAAATGAACTTTGAAAAATCAATAGAACGTAACAGTGACCAGGTAAGTCACTACAAGACACATCCGAAATATTAAAGTACTGGTGTTTCTGTGAGAGAAATTCAAACTGATATTTGAAAAATTAATAGAATGTGAGAATGATAGGGTAAAGAAAGACAAAACAGTACTGAAATATTCCAACTCTGTCATCTCAAAAAAAAAAATTAAAAAATTAAATCTTAAAAATCATTGGAATTTTAAACCGACAGGTAAAAACATATCAAAACACTTGTTCAATATATAAAGTCTTTAAGTTCAATAAAAAAAATCCAAAATTAACATTGAAAAATCAAGAAAATGTAACTGTGACAAGGTAAAGCACAACGAAACATTACTGAAATATTCAAACTCTTGCATTTCAACGAAAGAAATCCAAAATGAACTTTGAAAAATAAAGAGAATGTAACTGTGACAAGGTAAACAAAAACAAAACACTACTGAAATATTCCAACTCTTGCATTTCAACGAAAGAAATCAAAAATTAAATTTTAAACATCAAGAGAATGTAACTGTGAAAAGGTAAATCATAACAACACACTACTTAAATATTACAACTCTTTCATTTCAACGAGAGAAATCCAAAAAAGAACTTTGAAAAATCAAGAGAATGTAAATGTTACAATATAAAGCTCAAAAAGACACTATTGAAGTATTCCAACTCTTGCATTTCAACAAAAGAAATTCTTAGACTAACTTTGAAAGGTACCGGGATTTTAACTGTGACATGGAAAAACATCACAAAACACTAATGAAACATTCAAAATTCTGAATTGAAATGACAAAAATACAAAATTAACTATGAAAAATCATGACAATCGAACACTGCGTAAGCAAAGCACGCCCTAACACTGCCGAAATATTACAACACTTCCGTTTCTACAAGAGAAATCCAAAATTATGTTTGAAAAATTATGCGAATGCAACAGTAAAAATGTAAACCACAACAAAACACTACTGAAATATTCCAACTCTTGCATTTCAATGAAAGAAATCCAAAATGAACTTTGAAAAATCAAGAGAATGTAACTGTGACAAGGTAAAGCACAACAAAACACTACTGAAATATTCCAACTCTTGTATTTCAACGAAAGAAATCTAAAATAAAGTTCAAAATATCAAGATAATGTACCACTGACTAGGTAAACCATAGAAAAACACTACTGAAATATTCTAACTCGTGCATTTTTATAAAAGAAATCCAAAATTTACTTTGAAAAATCAAGAAAATGTACCTGAGACTATTTAAAGTACAACAAAACCCTCCACAAACATTCCAACTCTTGAATTTTTGCGGAAGAATTCCAAAATCAACTTCAACACATAAAGAGACTGTAATAGTGAATCGGTAAAGCCTGACACAACACTTCATAAATTTTCTCACGCTTGCATTTCTACGATAAAAATACAAAAATGAACATTGAAAAATTAAGAGAATTTAACAGTGACATGGTAAACCGTTACAAAACACTATTGAAATATTCCAACTCTTACATTTCAACGATAAAAATCCCAAATGAGCTTTGAAAAATTAAAAGAATGTAACTTTAAAAAGATATATCACGACAAAACACTACTGAAATATTCCAACTCTTGCATTTCGACGAAAGGAATCGAAAACGAACTTTGAAAAATCAAGAGAATGTAGGTTTGACAAGGTAAACCACAATAAACAATTACTGAAAAATTCTAAGTCACTTATATCTCCGAAATAAATTCACAACGAAGTTTGAAAAATCTAGAGAATGTGAGAGTATCTTGGGGAGGCATGTAGAGCGCCTACTGCAATATTCGTTATCTTGAATTTTTACATAAGAAATTCAAAATTTGAATTTGAAAATAAAGAGAATATAAGTGAGACAAGGTAAAGCACGTCAAAACACTACATAAGTATTTCCACTCTTGAGTAACAATGACATAAATCCAAAATGAACATGTAAAAATAAAGATACTATAACCGAGAAAAAGGAAACCATAGAAAAACAAAGTTTAACCAGTACAACTATTGCATTTAAACGAAAAAAATCAAAAATAAAAACTGAAAATTCAGAGTAGTGTAACACAGACACGTTCAACCACATCGAATAAATACAGAGACATTCAATCTCTTGAAATTTAACGAAAGAAATCCAAAATGAACTTTGAAAAGTCATTAAAGTGTAACTCTGACTAAGTAAACCATGACAAAAAACTACTCAAATAGGCCGACTCATACATTTCAACGAGATAGATCCAAAAATGAGCTTTGAAAAATCAAGATAATGTAACTCTGAAAAGATAAACCATGACATAACATTAATGAACTAGTCTAGCTATTTAATTTAAACTACATAAATCTAAAATGAACTTTGACAAATTAAAAGAATGTAGCTGTGACAAGATAGACCCTAGCAATAAACTGCGGAAATATTCAAACTCATGCATTTCCGTGACATAAATCCAAAATGAACTTTGAAAAATAAAGCGAGTGTAACTTTGACTAAGTAAAATAAGAAAAAAAACTAATTAAATATTCCAGCTCTCTAATTTCATTAAAGTAGATAAGAAACGAAAATAAACAAGTGGAGCAAATTTTACGCTCAATCGATATACCATAACAATAGCCTACTTAAATACTCAAACTTTTGCATTTCAACCAAAAAAATTCATACTGAATTTTGAGTAATCGAGTTGATGAACATGTGACAAGTTCACGCATAAAAAAGCATAACCGAACTATTTCAAATGTTGTATATCAGTGACAGAAATTCCCAATGTACTTTGAAATATCAAGAAAATGTAAACGCGAATGAGTAACGAACGACAAAACACTACTGAAATATTCTATCTTTGACATTTTAACGAATAATGTACGAAGTCAACATTGAAACATCAAGCTAATTAGATTGTGAATAGTTAAACAAAGTCAGAACACATCGGAATTAATCAAACACTTATATGTTAATGAAAAAAAATCCAACATTAACTTTTAAAAATAAAGAAAATGTAATTGTGACAGGGTAAACCATGATAAACGACTACTGCAATATTCCGAATCTTGAGTTTAATCGGAATAAAATTAGATTGAACTTTGAAAAATAAATTAAACTTCACTGTGAAAAGGTAAAGCACAACAAAACACTACTGAAATATTCTAACTCTTACATTTAAACGAAAGAAATCCAAAATGAACTTTGAAAAATCAAGAGAATGTAACTGTGACAAGGTAAACTACAACAAAACACTACTGAAATATTCCAACTCTTGCATTTCAATGAAAAGAAATCCAAAATGAATTTTGAAAAATCCAAAGAATGTAACTGTGACGATGTAAAACACGGCTAAACACAGATGATATATTCCAAGTCATGTAAATCAACGAATGATATCCAAAATCGGCTTTGAAAAATCTTGTGATTTTGAGAGTGACACTGCAAAGCCTGAAAAGACAAAAACGAAATCATCCAGTTCAAACGTTGAACTGCGTGACATTTACGATAATCACTGGAACACCTAGAGATTTTAAGTCTGACATACTAAACAACGACAAAAACACTACTGAAATATTCTAACTGTTGCAATTCACCAAATGAAGTCTGAAATGAATTTATAAAAACCTACAGAATTTGACAGTTGGTCTGGAAAGAACTACCAGGCGCAAATAAAATTTTCCAACTCTTTCATTGCCACGAAAGAAATCCAAAATGAAGTTTGAAACATCAATAGAGCGAAAATGTGACTAAGGTTTCGAATAGAAACCACCAAATGAAATATTCCAACTCTTTCTTTTAAACGAAAGGGTTTCAAAATGAAGAATGAAACATCAAACGTATGAAAGTGTGGCATGTCAGACCTTCACAAATTACTACCGCAATATTCCAACTTTTACTATGCATCGAAAGAAATTCAAAATGGACATTGAAAAATAATGAGCCTGTAGCAGTATCAAGGCAAAGCACAGAACGACAAAACTAACATATTCAAACTCTCGCGTTTCAATGAAAGAAATCTAAAATGAACCTTTAACAATCAAGAAAATGTAACTAGGTGAAGGAAAACCGCGACAAAGCGCTTGTGAAATATTCCAACTGTTGAATTTCAACAATATAAATCCCAATTAACCTTGAAAAATCAAAAGAATGTCAGAGTGATAAGAGAAAGCGTAACAAGACACTTCTAAAATATTTCAACTCTTGCTTTTCAACTAAAGAAATCCAAAACGAGGTTTGAAACATCAAGAAAATTTACGTGTGTCAAGATAAAGCATAACAAAACATAACTGAAATATTCCAACTCTTGCATTTCCACGAAAGAAATCCAAAATGAACTTTGAAACATCTAGAGAATGTAACTGTGACAAGGTAAACAATGACAAAACACTACTGAAATATTCCAACGCTTGCATTTCAACGAAAGAAATTCAACATGAACTTTGAAAAATCAAGAAAATTTAACTCTCACTAGGTAAATCATAACAACACACTACTGAAATATTCCAACTCTTGCATTTCTACGGAAGAAATTCGAAATAAGCTCGGAAACATCAAGAGAATGTAACTCTGAATTGGTAAACCACAACATATCACTACTGAAATATTCCAACTCTTGCATTTCAACTAAAGAAATTCAAAATAAACTTTGAAAAATCAAGAAAATGTAGGTGTGACGATGTAAACCACTACAAAACACTACTGAAATATTCAAACTTTTGCATTTCCGCAAAAGAAATTTACAAAGATCTATGAAACATCATAAGAAAGAATCAGTGTCAAGGTATACCATGACAAAATAGCAATGGCTTAGTCTAGCTCTTGTGATTCTGTGAAAGAAATTCGAAAAAAAATTTAAAAATTCATGAGACATTAACTGTCACTGGAACAAGCCTACAAAGAAACACCAGAAACAATCTAATTCATTTCAAAATTCAAAATGAAGTTTGAAACACCAAAAAAATGTAACAGCGACAAAGTAACCCACAACAAAACACTACTGAAATATTCCAACTCTTCCATTTCAACGAAAAAAATTCAAAATGAACTTTGAAAGATCAAGAGAATGTAATTGTGAAAGGGTAAGCCACAACAAAACACCATTGAAATATTCCAACTCTTTCATTTCAACGAAAGAAATTCAAACTGCAAAATGAAAAATTATAGGAATGCAACAGTTGGATTAAGAACAACGATCAAACACTACCGAAATACTCTAACTCTTGAGTTTCAACGAATGGATTCCAAAATTATCAATGAAAATACTTAGAATCTACGTGTGACAAGGCCAAGTATGACACAACACCACTGAAGTATTCCAACTTTTGCGTTTCAACGAAAGAAATCCAAAATAAACTTTGAAAAGTCAAGAGAAGACAACACTGACAAGGTAAACCATAACAAGACACAACTGAAATATTCCAACTCTTGCATTTCAACGAAAGAAATTCAAAATGAACTTTGAAAAATCAAGAGAATTTAAATGTGACAAGGAAAAGCACAACAAAACACTACTGAAATATTCCAACTCTTGCAGTTGAACGAAAGAAATCCAAACTGAACTTTGAAAAATCTAGAAAATGTAACAGTGACACGGTAAACCATAGCAAAAAACTCCTGAAATATTTCAACTGTTGCATTTCAACGAAATATATCGAAAATGATGTGCGAAACATCATGAGAATGAAGCTGTGTCACGATGAAGACTGTCAAAGCCAAACAGGGAAATTCAAAACACTGCTTTACCTTAGGAGAAATCCAAAAATGAACTTTGAAACATAAAAGGAAGGTCGGTGTGATTGTGTTAGGCATGTCCGTTAACTTTGTCATCATTACTTGCAATGCAAGTGAATAACAGTAATTCCACCTTATGTTTGAAAAATCAGGAGGCTGTATGAGTGACAACGTCTACCTTGTCCGACCACTACATCGACGTAACGACTTATGTATATTAATAGAAAAAGTCCAAACTGAAGTTCGGAACCCCTGATGAAAGTAACTGTCCCAAGAAAAACCTTAACAAGATACTACTTAAATAATCCAACTCCTGCATTTCTACGAAAAAATCCCTAATGATCTTTGAAAAATAAAGAGAATGTAACTCTGACAGGCCAAACCACGACGAATCACCACTGAAGTATTCAAACTTTTGCATTTTAATGAAAGAAATTCGAAATGAACTTTAAAAAGTCAAGAGAAGGTAACGGTAACATTTTAGACCGTAACAAAACACTACTGAAATATCCCACCTATTGCATATCAATAGTAAAAATCCAAAATGAAGTTTGAAAAATCTTGCGAATTTAAGAGCGATAAAGCATACCACAACAAAACATTACTGAAATAATCCCACTCCAGCCTTTCACAAACTAAATCCAAAATGAACTCTCAAAAATCTAGAGAATGTGCCTGCGAAAATGTGAGCCACGACAAAAACGCAATTGAAAAATTTTGAATGATGCATTCCAACAAAAGAAATCAGAAATGACCTTTGAAACATTTTGAGACCGTAACAGTAACTAGCGAGAGCGCAATAAGAGGCAACTAAATTTTTCCACTTCTTGCATTTCAACGAAAGAAATCTAATATGAAGTTTGAAACATCTTGATATTATAACTTTGACATGGTAAAGCACGAGATAGCGCACTCAAATCTTCCAACTCTTACATTTCAACGAAAGAAATCCACAATGAGCTTTGAATAACCTATAGAATGTAACTGTATGATGCTAAAACTCGACATGAAGCTACTGATATAAACTAAGTCATGCATTTCAACGAAAGAAATCCAAAATGAACTCTTAAAAATATAGAGAATGTAAGTTTGACATTATAAACTCCGACAAAACACTGCTGGGATATTCTTACTTTTGCATTTCAAGAAAACAAATCTAAACTGAACGTTGAAAAATCTTGTGAATGTAACATTCTCATGATAAAGTATAGCAAGACCCTATTGAAATATTCCAACTCTTCCAATTCAAGAAAAGAAATCCAAAAATAAAGTTTGAAACATCAAGAGATTTTATCAGTGAATAGGTAAAGCATAACAAAACACTGCTGAAATATTCCAACTCTTGCATTTCCACGAAAGAAATCCAAAATTAAGATTTAAACATCAAGAAAATATAAGAGTGATAAGGTCAAGCATAACAAGACCCAACTGAAATATTCCAACTCTTGCAATTCAACGAAAGAAATTTTAAAAGAAGATTGAAAAATAAAGAGACTGAAAGATTGTCAAAATAATCCACGCCAATGCACTCTTGAAATATTCCAACTCTTGCATTTGAACAAAAGAAATCCAAAATGAACTTTGAAAAGTCAAAAGAATGTAACGGTTACAAGGTAAACCATAACAGAACACTTCTGAAATATTCCAACTCTTGCATTTCATCTAATGAAATCCACACTTAACTTTTAATAATCATGATAATTTTTGTTGTACAAAGCAAACCATGACATAACACTACCTAAATAAATAATCTCTTGCTTTTCAACGGATGATATCCAAAATGGAATTTGGAACATCAAGAAAATGCAACAGTAACTATGTAAACCGCAACAAAACACTATTAAAATATTAAAACTCTGTCAGTTCAACGAAAATAATCCTATATAAACTATGAAACATCTAGAGAATGTAATAGTGTGAAAGTCAACAAAGACAAGATGCTAGTGAAATAGTCCAAATCTTGCTTTTCAACAAATGAAATTCAAAAAATGAACTTAGAAAAATAGAAGAATATAACTGTAACAGGGTTAACTACGACATATCGCAACTGAAATATTCCAACTCGTGCAATTTGAGGAAAGAAATCGTCAATAAACTATCGAACATCTCGAGAATGTAACTGCGACAATTAAAACCTCGACAAAAACGCAACTTAAAACTTTCAATTCCTGTATTTCATCGAATTAAGTCCAAAATGAGTTCTGAAAAATCAAGAAAATGTATGCTTGACTAGGTAAAGCACAACAAAACACTTCAGAGAAGTTCCGGCCCAGGCTCTTCAATGATAGACCTCCAAAATGGGATGCGAAAAATCGAACAAATCAAAGAGTGACTAGGAAAACCATTAAAAGATCCACCAGTCAAATCCAGCACCAGCGATCCAGTGGTAGAAATCGAAAATCGTGTTTGAAACATAGAGAAAGAATAGGTGTTACATTGAAAAGCATGACATAACGCTACTGAAATATTCAAACTCTTGCATTTCAACAAAAGAAATCCAGAATGAACTTTAAAAAATCTAGAGAATGGAACTGCATCAAGGAAATCCACGGCATGACACTACTGAAATATTCTAAGTCACGAATTTCAACGAAAAAAATCCAAAATGAGCTTCAAAAAATCTCGAGAATGAAAGTGTGTCATAGATAACCCTGACAAAACACTAATAAAACCATCCAACTGTTGCATTTCACGAAAAAAATTCAAAATGATTTTTGAAAAATCAAGAGAATGTAAAAATCCAATATGAACTTTGAAAAATTAAGAAAATGTAACTGTGACAAGTTAAACCAAGACAAAACACTACTGAAATAATCCAACTCTCTAATTTCAAGGAAAAAAATTCAATACTAACTGTGAAAAATAAATAGAGTCTATGTTTGACAAAGTAAACAGCGACTAAGAAGAGGCAAAATAGTTAAACGCTTGCTTTATAAGGATAGAAATCCAAAATAAGTTTTGAAAAATAACGAGACTGCAACTCTGACTAGTTAAATCACAACAACCCGCTACAGAAGTATTCCAACTCTTGCATTTTTACGGAAGAATTCCAAAAATGAACTTCGAAAAATTAAGAGAATTTAATTCTGAAATGATAAACACTGACAAAACACATCTGAAATATTCCAAGTCTTGCAATTCACGAAAGAAAACCAAAATGAACTTTGAAAAATTAAAGGAATATAACTATGACAAGGTAAACCACGACAAAACACTACTGAAACATTGCAACTCTTGCATTTAAAGGAGAGAAATCAAAAGTTAGCTTGTAAAAATCAAGAGAATGTAACTTTGAGAAGGTAAACAATGAAAAAGCGCTAGTGAAATATTTCATCTCGCGCAAATCAACGATAGAACTTCAAAATAATCTGTTAAATAATAATCGAATGTGACTGTCCAAAGGTAAACAATAAGGAAACACAACTGAAATAATTTAATTCTTCTGTTTTACCGACTTAAATTAAGAATTAACTTTGAAAAATCAAGAGAATGTAAAAATCCAAAATGAACTTTGAAAAATCAAGAGAATGTAACTTTGACAAGGTAAACCATAGCAAAACACTACTGAAATATACCAACTCTTTCATTTCAATTAAATAAATACAAAATGAACTTTGAAAAATCAAGAGAATGCAACTGTGACAATGTAAACCACGACAAAACACTCCTGAAGTATTCCAACTCTTGCATTTCAACGACAGAAATAAAAAAATGAAAATTTGGAAAATCAAGATAATGTAAATGTGAAAGGGTAAACCCGGACAAAACACAACTGAAATATTCCAACTCTTCCATTTCAATGAAAGAACTCAAAAATATACTTTGAAAATTAAAGAGACTGTAACTGTTACAAATTAAACCATGACAAAAAACTATTGAAATATTCCAACTCTTGCATTTCAAGGGAAGAAGTCAAAAATTAACTTTGAGAAATCAAGAGAATGTAACTGTGACAAGGTAAACCACGATAAAACACTACTGAAATATTCCAACTCTTGCCTTTCATGAAAGAAATTCAAAATGAACTTTGAAAAATCAAGAGAATGTAACTGTGACAAGGTAAACCACGACAAAACACTACTGAAATATTGCAACTCTTGCATTTCACGAAAGAAATTCAAAATGAACTTTAAGTATAAAGAGAATTTAGCTCTGACATGATAAACAATGACAAGACACTACTAAAATTTTCCAAATATTGCATTTTAAGGAAAAAAACCCCAAATTAAATTTGAAAAATAAAGACAATGTAACTCTGACAAGGTAAACCATAACAAAACACTACTGAAATATTCCAACTCTTGAATTTCAATGAAAAAAACCCAAAAATGAACTTTGAAAAATCAAGAAAATGTAACTATGACAAGGTAAACCTAAACAAAACACTGCTGAAATATTCCAACTCTTGCATTTCAATTAAAGAAATCCAAAATGAACTTTGAAAAATCAAGTGAATGCAACTATGACAAGGTAAACCACGACAAAACACTACTGAAATATTCCAACTCTTACATTTTAAGGAAAGAAATCCAAAATGAGCTTTGAAAAATCAAGAGAATGTAACTGTGACAAGGTAAACCACAATAAAACACTATTGAAATATTCCAACTCTTGCATTTCACGAAAGAAATTCAAAATGAACTTTGAAAAATCAAGAGAATGTAACTGTGACATGGTAAACCATGACAAAACACTACTGAAATATTCCAACTCTTGCATTTCACGAAAGAAATTCAAAATGAACTTTGAAAAATCAAGAGAATATAAAAATCCAAAATGAACTTTGAAAAATCAAGAGAATGTAACTGTGACAAGGTAAACCGTGGCAAAACACTACTGAAATATTCCAACTCTTGCATTTCAAGGAATGAAATCCGAAATGAAGTTTGAAAAATAATGAGAATGTAACTGTGACAAGGTAAACCACGACAAAACACTACTGAAGTTTTCCAACTCTTGCATTTCAACGAAAAAAATCCAAAAATGAACTTTTGAAAAATCAAGAGAATGTAACTGTGAAAAGGTAAACCACGACAAAACACTACTGAAATATTCCAACTCTTTCATTTCAAGGAAAGAAATACAAAATAAACTTTGAAAAATCAAGAGAATGTAACAGTGACAAAGTAAACCATGACAAAAAACTACTGAAATATTCCAACTCTTGCATTTCAAGGAAAGAAATCCAAAATGAACTTTGAGAAATCAAGAGAATGTAACTGTGACAAGGTAAACCACGATAAAAAAATACTGAAATATTCCAACTCTTGCCTTTCATGAAAGAAATTCAAAATGAACTTTGAAAAATCAAGAGACTGTAACTGTGACAAGGTAAACCACGACAAAATACTACTGAAATATTCCAACTCTTGCATTTCAACGAAAGAAATTCAAAATGAACTTTGAAAAATCAAGAGAATGTAACTGTGAGATGTTAAACCACGACAAAACACTACTGAAATATTCCAACTCTTGCATTTCACGAAAGAAATTCAAAATGAACTTCTACCAGTATGACTCTGGTTTAAGAGTAAGCAGGCAGAACGATCCACAGGTAACACATCCGTGCAGAGTTTCTAAAACTTCAAATAGTAAGACGAATTTCACCGTAGTTCCATCCCAACTTAATAAAATTCCCATAATTTATTCGCTGTCCTCCTTTTCTCTCAGGCCCGGTCCAGTACCGCCTTTTAATAATGCCTCAACACCACACCCTTACCCACAGCATCCTTTTCATAAACTTCAACCCCAAATAACTCCCTCCCGAATTGAAAAAAAATCTCAACACCCAATTCGGTTTAAATTTCCAACTTTCCTACTTACCAATGCTGAGAGCCTAAATTTTGACAAAATTACCGAACTCGAGGGTATCTCAGAAATTCATAAAATTAATATTATTGCTGTGACAGAGGTTCAGTCCCAGAACCCAGATTTCCTAAAAATCAGCAATTATACTCAGTTTATAAAACTTCGCCCTCCCGATCACCCTCTCGGGAAAAATGGGGGTGGTATATTATTTTTTGTCCGAGATAACCTCCAACCTAAACTCATCCCCACCCCCAACTTATCAGATTATGATGAAATTCTATGGCTGAGCCTTAGACCGAAAGTACTTCCCCGCCCTTTCAATTTAATTGTAACCACCGTCTTTTATCATTCCCCTAACCAAAGTATTGACCAGAAACGCAAATTTATACAACAATTTCTTATAAGTGCTGACTTTGTGTTATCAAAGTATCCAAACGCGGGTATTTGCTTACTTGGCGATGCGACTGACCTGAGGATAGACTCTATCTGCACCTCTCTTAATATTAAACAACTGGTTAAAATATCTACAACAAAAGGTAACACTTCTCTGGATGTTATTTGTTCAAACATGAGTAAGTATTACAACTCCCCGCAAGCACTGCCACCAGTAGGAGGCAGTTACCACTATTGTCTTCTTTTTTCTCCCTCCTCAGTCATTGAACAGTTTTTTAGCCCTCCTAGTAGGGCTTTCTGTCCTCTTGTTGACACAGACCTTTTTTCATATGGTTCATAACTGACTCCGTGAAATTTTGTCAGACCCTGATATGGCCAATAACATAGACGATAAGATTATAAGATTCACAAAAAACTAATTGATTCCTATTCATTATGTTTCCCAGAAAAAAAAATCAGAAAGTGCTCCAGTGATAAACCTTACATAAATAATCACATAAAAACATTAATTCGTACGAAAATAAGCTTATTTAAGAGTTGTAATTTAGCTGAAGCAAATAAGTTAAGAAATTAATTAAAAAGTCAAATTAGAAAAGCTGCCCGAGCCTATTATAAAAACAAAATTAAAGACTTGCGCCATGATAAACCAAAGAACTGGTACTCTGAAATTAAAAAACTTACCGGCAAGAGTCAAGAACAACTAAATTTTAATTTAAATGAGCCTCCAAAGACCACAGCTAATAACCTAAATAAGTTTTTGGCTTCAATTGTCCAGAGTCTCCCGCCACTATCTTACGAATTTCCAGATATTACTGTTTCTTTTTCACTCCCACATATTTTTCCACTTGATGTTGTAAAAAAAAATTGAAAAACTAAAATGATCAAGCATTTGCCCTTTAGATTTTCCTCTTTCTCTGATTAAAGCTTTCAGTGATTACCTCTCAAAACCCCTATCCACCCTTTTTAATGAAATTACCGAATCTGGACAGGTCCCTCAATATTGGAAACAAGGCTTTATTACCCCAATTAAAAAGAAAAATGGGAAGCCTGGTTTTGATGGCATTCGTCCTATTACCCTCACCTCGATTTTTTCAAAATTGTATGAGTTTTCTCGCAGACTGGCTTAAGATGAAAGTCCTCCCCCTCATTGATCTTAGACAGTTTGGTAATCTTAAATCCACGTCAACCTCTCATTACCTGATCCATCTTGTTGATACCATGGGTAAATTACTTGAAAAACCAAACACTTGGCTTAATCTAATTTCTATTGATCTTTAAAAAGCCTTTGATTTGATTAACCACAATTTACTCATAGATAAACTTATAAATGAATTCCACATTGAAACTTTCCTTGTTAAGCTCGTTGCCCCTTTTCTTTCTAATAGATCTCAAGCAGTTAAATATCTAAATTGTTTCTCAGATCATCTCCCCATATTTAATGGCATTCCTCAGGGGACTATTCTAGGCCCTCTCCTTTTTTCTCTTATGATTAACAGCCTTTCAACCCTTTATGACAATAGATGGAAATTTGTCGATGACTTGACAGTTTTAGAGATATGTCATAAAAACATCTTTAGCAACCCAATGGGCATACTCCAAGATATTGCCTGTGAGGCCTCGTCCCTTGACATGACAGTTAACCCTTCTAAATCCGCCATAGTCTCAGTAAGTTTCCTTATATTCCCTCCCTTTTTTCTTGCTTCTATTCCTCCTGAAACCTCTGTCACATCTCTTAAACTCCTTGGTGTTACAATTTTTTCCAATTTGATATGGAATGCCTATATAAATAATATCCTACGACAAGCAAACTCCTCGCTTTCCCTCCTTAAACTTTTAAATAAATTCAGTTGCCCCCAATCACATTTACTACAAGTATACATTTCTTTTGTGCGTCCCATATTAGAGTATGCTTGTCCTGTGTGGCACCCTGGCCTCTCAATTGAAGCAACACAAAAAATTGAAAATATCCAAAAGAGAGCTCTAAGAATTATTTTTAAAGAGGACATGATACCATATTTGCATTTGTAATATATTTCAAACCTAGAGACCCTCGAGAGACGAAGAAATAATTTGTGCCTCGGTTTTGGTAAGTTGGCACTTTTGAACCCCCGTACTGCGAACCTTTTCCCTGATTACCATGTACCTGATAGAAATCGTCCGACACGAACTGTGTCCCAGCCTATCCCCACCTTATCTCCCCTTCATTGTACTACCTTGCGGTATAAGAAATATTTTATCCCTTTTTTTACTGATATAAATAATAGTGGTTAATTTGTACATAAATTTTGTCTTTTCTCTTATATAATAAAACAAACAGCCCGTTTTTTTCATACTCTTTTTTTTGTTCCCTATCCCCTTTATATGTTGTTTTTTAAACATTTGTTAATGTGTATATTATTTATTTTTTCATTTTTTATCTTTTTAACTAGTTGCCATTTTGCAGTTTTTAATATAAGTGACAAAGGAATCATATAGCATTCCGATATTTAATTATTTATTTATTTTTAATTTTTTGCATTGGTTGCCAATTTTTTAGTTTTTGTGCTTTTGTTATGATTTTCTTGTTTGTTTGTTTTTTTATGGACTTCGAAATTTGAATTCGGCCCTTCAGGGCTTGTGATAGTAATTTCTCGAAATAAATATCTATTTATCCATATATCTATCTATCTATCTATCTATCTACGTGTTTGAACGGTTTATTTAACTACATGCTGCATTAAGATTCACATATTTTAGCAAAAATTAATCCTATAAAAATAATAACCATTATTTTTGCTTTCCTGTACAATTACGAACACGCTAAATGCACTATTCAGGCACGGATCTGCCATCAAGGTCATATCCAGGGGGGAGGGAGTATCCAGGCTGGACGTATTCAGGCTGGAGACGTCCCTGCCTGCCATGTTTATTTTTTTTTTTCGTTTGTTTGGTAGCTCTATCTATAGTTATGCTGGATTACAGGTAGAAATTAAAAATTTTATTCTACTGGCAGGAAAATACCTTATCATTTCGCGAGTGTAGATAATATTGGCCAGTGCTGTCTAAATCCCCTATCGTGCTACGATACTTGGGCCAGCGCCATAGTATTCACACTTTACTGTAAGTTTTCGTCTGAAATTAAAAACCCCTTGGATTTGTGCAGCAAAATATGAGGAATGATGTTTTTGCTATAATAGAACTGAGAGGCGATTCGCGTGACGTGTATCATTAAAATGAGCCTTAGGGGGCTTTGGGTATTTGTTTTCCTTTTCCTCCTACAAGTCCTTGTTTTTTGCATTGTAAGTATACAGGGGGGACACATTGGAACATTGTTCCCTACAAAATTCCCTACACAGGGAACATTGCCTCAAATATTCTTTTTCCTAATTGGCCATCCCATGTGATCGGCATGTTTTTCATTATTTCTGTCTGGATGATATCTGATCTGTCTGTCTCTAAAACAAATATCTTCTTTGTGTATTTACTTATCTTTATTTCCAAAGGGAGCTATATTCGTGGAGTAAAATAGATGCAGAGAACAAAGGCAACCACATGAATTTTTCCCAAGAGAAGTGTTCTTTAGACAGAGGTTTTGAAACAAAAAATATGTTTTATACCTATACTCGACAAATGAGTCGCAAAGTGGGCTTTAAGATGACCCTTACTTCGCTTAGGTCAAATAGGTCATGCCATTTCCATGGGAGTTTTAAATATTTCCCAAATGCATCATGTCACTCTGATGGATAATCTTACATTTTCCCCCCTCTTCTTCTTTGTTAAAAAAAAGGATCAGCCCCATGGGCGTAGGCAGCATATTGTCAAGGGGGGGGCAGATATTGTCTAGCAGGGGAAAGACGGGCTGATTCAGCCCGTCTTTCATATGGCGTTAACTACAGTATATGCTAAAAAATTAATAATACTTTTCCATTAGCATGGTAATTCATTGCATATTCAGTTTATATACACAAATCTATAAGACTATCCATCTTTATACCCATCTGTGGAATTAATATCAGAAAATATTTTAAGTTAAATAAACGTAAGGTCTTTTAGAGTCAAGAAAATAGTAATGATTTATGACTGTTTAGAGTGAAGTCTTTCATGTATTACTCACCCCTCCCCCCCCCCCAACGGCCACTTCATATGAAAGGGCTGATTGTAGAAACTCAGAGGTGGGAATATTTGATTGAACACTCAAAATTCTGGCTCTCTTTTTAGCACCAAAAGTGATTAGAGGGTAACCAGCTCCCGTGGGCTTTTGTACCCCCATGATACCCTGAACAGTTTTGAAATTACATTCGCAAGCTCCTGGTTAATGGCGGCCTTTATAATATACAATATAAATTTTAAGTTGGGGTATGAACCCCCTGAAAAAGTAATCCAAAATATTTTTTTCTGGTCGCCCTATAGCTCATGTCCGTAAGTCCTTGGGCAAAGATCCTCTATAAAAATAAAATCGAACAGAAACATTAATTCGTCAAATTTGGGCCCGAAAAAGGGCCGAAAAATATGTTTGCCAAATGGCTTCAAAACCACATTCACAAGTCCCTAGGCTTAGAACACCCTAATGTAAAAACGCAATTTTTTGTTTGGGGCACATTACCTGTAAAACTGGGTCCTGAAAAGGGGCCAGCAAACTTTCTTATATCCTTAGTTTCTTGATCACAGGTAAACTCAACCCCAAAAAAGAGTACAAAAAAGGGCAAAAAATATTTTTTTTGAACGGTTTTAAACTATCGTTAATAGGCCCATTAGTCAAAACGACCTCAATATGCGAAAAAAAATAGATCGGGAACACACGCTGGAAATAGATAGCAAAAATTCACCAAATACATACTTTTGCAATCGGCTTTATATAATATTTAAGTCTCAGAACAAAAAAGCCCTAACTAAAAAAAAAAAAAATAATAGGAAAAAGATGATTAGCCCAAAAAAGAGGTCCGAGAAAGGGCCATAAAATTCATTTTTTCTAAACAGATTTAAACCTGCATTCGTATGTCTCAGGGCCACTAGAAGGACAGAAAAAACACTTTTCTGAGCGGCTTGAAATCTGTATCCACATTTTTCAGGGCCAAAAAAACCTTAATATAAAACCAAACTTTTAGGCTGGGAGTATGTGTCCCTTAAGACTGGGCCTAAAAAATTGCAAGAAATTTTTTTTTTTGGTTCTTGCACCTTAAATCTGGAGGGCCTTGAACCAATCCACAAAAAAAAATTATTCGATCACAGTTGAGCTGGTAAAAGACCCAAAAATTTTTCCCTAAGAGTTTGATATTTATATCTGTAAGTTATTGTGTCAAGGGGAGGCAAGTGCACAGAAGAGAATTGAAAAAAGTTACTTCCGAAAAAGGGCCAAATTTTTTTTATTTTTTTTTGTGGAATCAAATAGGAGTTAGAGTGTATTTGATCGGGCCAGACCAAAAATATTCATTGGAACTTGGACGTTTTTGATCATCCCAGACGAAGAGACAAAAAGAATTGTGACAGCTGATATCCGGGCTTATCAATTTCCTGTCTATTATCGAATTGAACGCATCCACAAATCCCTGGGGCAAATGGACCCAAATGTAGGGAAAAGAATTTGACCGTGACGCCAAAAAATAGTACAATCTTTTCGTCTCTTATTGTGACGAAACAATATTTGGGTGCAAAATTTGCACCCAAAATGGTTGCGAAAAGTGGTTGGTTCAATTCATGACCTAAAAATATCCATTTCCACTTAGGTTTCAAATAGGATGAATAGGTTTTGAAAAATATTTGGTCGCATCAATTCGTTACGTCTCTAAAATTTTTGAAAAGAATAAGGACCTTTGGCTAAGACATAAGTTTCAAGCGGATAGGAAAAACATCTTTGGGGTTCCTTTTCACGGGGGTTTGCTCCTAACTTAAAGTTTCATTATGAATTAAGGACACCTTTACCAAGGATCATGCGAAAATAGGTTTCAATCCATTCGAAGAAAATTTTTTTGGGTTATTGATCATGGTAATTTCTGTTATGATTAAGTATGGTATGATTGTTAATTTTAATCTCTGCCCGTTTGAAGCTCTATTGTTGTATTGTTTGCTTTGCTTGTCTAAGGTCTTAATATGGTTTAAGGTCTAAGGTTTTTTTTTTGTAAAAGTTTTTTAAGATTAATTGGAAAAAGATCAATAATATCTTCCTTAGAAAACCAAAAACATACAAAAGTTAAAACTAGTTTACACAGAATAAATGTGACATTTTTCTAATTAAAAAGCAATTTCCCAATGCCTCCTTCCCTTCAGCAAATTCTAGGCTTAAACCAAAATATTTACATATATTTTTTTCAAGTTCAAGGGGACATCCTTAGATATAAAACTCCATTTGACCACACCAGTAGAAAGGCTACAACAGTTTGTGATTCTGAGTAAATTTCTTTATAAGCTATTTCTTAAGAAAAAAAAAGTTACCTCACTAGGGGATCACAAGAAGCATTTTCGCTATCCTTTCCTTTCAAATTCCGGATCCGCATCAATCCAATGTTTAATTTCTCTTTGTCTCTGTCGTAATCAAGGGAAAACCAAACTCTTCCAATGTGTCCATCAGGATAAATTGTCTCTTCTTCAAGGTCGTGACAGGATTTGTATAATTCTGGATTTAGGGATCCCAGTGTATACAAACTTGATCCTGAAAAATGTCACATCTTTTTTACTCTCCATGTTTTTTATTTATTTATTTAATGTGTTGATTCCTAGTTCATCAAAGGCGCTAACACAATCTATTCAGTGTAAATATGTTAATCAATTTTTCCTGACGATAAGATTTTTTGTCATTTCTTGAAGGTGTCACTACTGTCACTACTTGAACGGTACATCTATCATAGATTAATCTATCATTGCTTAAAATTTCAGTGGAGAAAATTATATTGGTTTTATTTGTAATTAAAAAAAAGTTTTCCAGTTTGCAAACCGTAGTAACTTTACTTTAGCTATAGAAGTTTCTTAAAGTGACATTCATCGAGAACGGTTGCAAAGTAGCTACTGGTTTATTATGTTTATAAGGGTATAATCTTCATGAATATCAATTGTATTCGTTGCTCTTTCAGTATAATTTAGTCTAATAATACTTTTAATATGTCTCAGATTGATATTAATAGCAATGAAGATAATAATGCATATTTGATTCACTAAAGATGCTCGTTAACTATCTTTAGTAAAAGTTACTAAAAAAGTAAATTCTAAGTTACTTTTCGTTTGTTTCTCCAGCTACTACGAGACGTCAGCTGGAACGAAAAAAACTACTTTTTCATAGATTTTGGTTACTTTTTTGTTAAGCCTGGAATGCAGTCAAGGGGTATTTTCTTGGTTGTAAACAATAGAAACTTCACTTTAACTAGAGAAATTAATTAAAGTGACATCCACCGAAAACGGCTGTGAAGTAACTACTTGCTTCTGGCTTATTAGGTTTGCAAGCGTATAATCTTCATGAGTTTCAAATGTATCCATTACTCTTTCATTAAAATAATACTCCAATATGCTTTAGACCGATATTAATAACAATTTTGATGATGATGCAGTTTCCATTAAAAATGCTAATTAACTATCTTTAGTAGAAGTTACTAAAAAACTAAATTTGAAGTTACTTTTCTGTTGTTTCAGCTACTAAGAAACGTCAGCTGGAACGGAAAAAGTTACTTTTTTGCAACTTTTAGTTACCTTTTGTTGAGCCTGGAATACAGCCATAGTTTTGCATCTGTTAACAGTGAGTGTCATTTTCTGCATGTTCAGTCAAAATTTATATTCTTTATTTTCTTTCTACCGGGTGCAGTTGTCTTATCTGTTGTTTGATAAAATTTATTTCCCTTCATAATAGCATGCCTTAGGCAAAATTCAAATTGCCCTTATTTCTATTTAGTGTCTCTGCCTTACTTTAGCCAATCTTAGCATTTATTAGGAAAACTTAGGATTTTCCTGCTGTCTGACATTTACATTGAATTTTGAAACCCAAAACGAATAGAAATACCGTAAATAAGAAAACGAAATGTAAAATAAACATATATAACAATGAAGAGTCAATCCAAACTTGAAAACAAACATAAATAAACACAGGTAAGTGTGGCGTTACCACCCTTTGAAACCCCTCAAAATGCGAGAGTATGATTTACACTCTACTGAAAACTAAACATTTCATTTATGTAAAAAGTATTATCTGGTAAACCGACATTTCTATGTATTAAAAGAAATGAATTAAAAAAAAAAAAAATCTGACGAAAATATAAGCCTTTATAAAAAAAATCTGTATTATGGAATTAAGTAAGAAAAAACTGCGAGAGATGTCAGTGCCATCTTCAAACAGCAAATAAATTTGTTAGAAAAAGATAAGTCAAATCGAGAAACTTGTTTTTCTGTAGCTTTGAGAGGTTTGAATCTCAAACTGTTTAACCTCCCGTGTTTTGATAGCTTAGCAAACCTGATATCTTCCGTCCATGATTATGATTATGACCTAGTATCATAATCATGGACGGAAGATATCAGGTTTGCTAAGCTATCAAAACACGGGAGGTTTATACCCGTGTGAATCCTAAAAATGAATAGAAGTGTATACAACTCCCGTAATCCGGAAGCTGGCAATATCTTTACACGCTCATACGCGTTTCGTAACGAATCCATGGGTTGTAGGCCATTTAACAGCCGAACAGCGTTGTTTTGTAGAACTCCTACTGGCCGAACAATAGAAGGAAATGTTCTAAGCCAAACACCACTACAATACAATATATATGGATGGATAAGGGAGGAATAAAGAAGGCGCATAACAAAAGGAGGAAAAAATGCTTAAGCTTTCTCATTATACCCTGGTCACGAGACACAGTTTTACAAAAATACTGTACATGGCGCTGGAATGATAAAACTTCATCAATATAAACCCCCAGGTACTAATAAGAACACACCCACTTTAAAGTTCCATGCTGTTTTTCAATATCCTTAATCCATAGATAAAAATCTGTTAGTACCGCGAAGATAGAAGAATTGCTTCAGACATCAATGAAAGATACTATTGAAAGGTTAAATTCCTGGTTGAGGGTAAATAGGTTAAAGATTATCTGGGTAAGACTAATTTTGTTTATTTTTTCCCGTTCAAGTATTAGCTTAGAGTTTTAGTTAGAGTTGAAGTTTAGTTTAGTTATAGTTAAGAGTTTTAGCTTAGAGTCTTAGCTTAGAGTTTTTGTTAGAGTTCTAGTTTAGTTTAGTCTTAGTTAAGAGTTTAGAGGTTTTAGCTTAGAGTCTTAGCTTAGAGTTTTAGTTAGAGTTCTAGTTTAGTTTAGTTGTAGTTAAGAGTTTACAGTTTTACCATAGAGTCTTAGCTTAGAGTTCTAGTTAGAGTTGAAGTTTAGTTTAGTTATAGTTAAGAGTTTTAGCTTAGAGTCTTAGCTTAGAGTTTTTGTTAAAGTTTAGTTTTACTTAAGAGTTTAGAGTTTTAGATTAGATTCTTATCTTAGAGTTTTAGTTTAGTTATAGTTAATAGTTTACTGTTTTTAGCTTAGAGTCTTAGTTTAGTGTTTTTTTTGAATTTCTAATTTAGTTTAGTTTTAGTTTATATTTTTATAATATAATTATAGTTTTAATTAGATTTATATTTTATTTTATTTTTATTTAATATTTTCTAGTTTTTAGATAATATTCTTAGATTAGTTTTATTTATATTTATAGTTTATTTTATTTTTATTTAATATTTTATAGTTTTAACATAGTCTTAGCTTAGAGTTTTAGTTAGAGTTAAAGTTTAGTTTTGTTACAGTTAAGAATTTAGAGTTTTAGCTTTGAGTCATAGCTTAGTTTTACTTAAAGTTATAGTTTGGTTAAGTTTTAGTTAAGAGTTTTCGAGATTTAGCTGAGTCTTAGCTAAGAGTTTTTGCTAGAGTTCTAATTTAGTTTTAGTTAAGAGTTTATAGTTTTACCTTAGAGTCTTAGCTTAGAGTTTTTATTAGAGTTCTAGTTTAATTTACTTTTAGTTAAGAATTTTGTGTTTTGCCTTTGAGTTTCATTTAGAGTTTTACTTTAGTTTACTTTTAGTTAAGAGTTTAGTGTTTTACCTTAGAGTCTTAGCTTAGAGTTTATGTTAAAGTTGAAGTTTAATTTAGTAAAAGTTAAGAGTTTAGAGTCATAGCTTAGAATCTTAGCTTTGATTTTTTGTTAGAGTTCTAGTTTATTTTAGTTATAGTTAAGAGTTTAGAGTTTTACATTAAAGTCTTAGCTTAAAGTTTTATTTAGAGTTCTATTTTAGTTTAGTTTTAGTTAAGAGTTTTGAGTTTTAAATTAAAGTCTTAGATTAGAGTTTTAGTTAGGGTTGAAGTTTCGTTTAGTTTAGTTATAGTTAAGAGTTTAGAGTTTTAGCTTAGAGTCTTAGCTCGGAGTTTGTGTTAAAGTTCTAGTTTAGTTTAATAATATTTAAGAGTTTAGAGTTTTAGCTTAGAGTCTTAGCTTAGAGTTTTTGTTAGAGTTCTAGTTTAGTTTAGTTATAGTTAAGAGTTTGGTGTTTTACCTTAGAGACTTAGCTTAGAGTTTTAGTTTAGTTTAGTTTTAGTTAAGAGTTTAGAGTTTTAGTTTAGAGTCTTATCTTAGAGTTTTTGTTAGAGTTCTAGTTTAGTTTAGGTTTAGTTAAGAGTTTAGAGTTTTTAGATTAGTATCTTAGTTTAGAGTTTTTTGTTGAAGTTCTAGTTTAGTTTAGAGTTTTAGCTTAGACTTAGAGTATTAATTAGAGTTCTAGTCTAGTTTAGTTTTAGTTAAGAGTTTAGAGTTTTACCTTAAAATCTTAGCTTAGAGTTTTTGTTAGAGTTCTAGTTTAGTTTAGTTATAGTTAAGAGTTTAGAGTTTTAGCTTAGAGTCTTAGATTAGAGTTTTTGTTAAAGTTTGGTTTTACTTAAGAGTTTAGAGTTTTAGATTAGAGTCATAGCTTAGAGTTTTAGTTTAGTTTAGTTTTAGTTAAGAGTTTAGTGTTTTTAGCTTAGAGTCTTAGTTTAGAGTTTTTGTTGAAGTTCTAGTTTAGTTTGTTTTACTTAAAGTTATAGTTTGGTTAAGTTTGAGTTAAGAGTTTAGAGTTTTAGCTGAGTCTTAGCTTAGAGTTTTTGTCAGAGTTCTAGTTTAGTTTACTTTTTGTTTAGTGTTTAGAGTTTTACCTTAGAGTCTTAGCTTAGAGTTTTTGTTACAGTTCTAGTATAATTTAATTTTAGTTAAGAATTTAATGTTTTAGCTTTGAGTTTCAGTTAGAGTTTTATTTTAGTTTACTTTTATTTAATAGTTTATTGTTTTACCTTAGAGTCTTAGCTTAGAGTTTTTGTTAAAGTTGAAGTTTAGTTTAGTAATAGTTAAGAGTTTAGAGTTTTAGCTTGGAGTCTTAGCTTAGAGTTTTAGTTAGAGTTTTAACTTAGTTTAGTTATAGTTAAGAGTTTTACCTTAAAGTCTTAGCTTAGAGTTTTATTTAGAGTTCTAGTTTAGTTTAGTTTTAGTTAAGAGTTTTGAGTTTTACCTTAAAGTCTTAGATTAGAGTTTTAGATAGGGTTGAAGTTTCGTTTAGTTTAGTTATAGATAACAGTTAATAGTTCTAGCTTAGAGTCTTAGCTTAGAAGTTTAGTTAGAGTTTTTGTTTAGTTTAGTTTTAGTTAAGAGTTATAGCTTAGAGGTTTAGCCTAGAATCTTAGCATAGAGATTTAGTTAGAGTTGAAGTTTAGTCTAAACTAGCATAACCACAAAATTACACAATATATCAAAGAAATACCAAACCCATAGGTTAGATTAGGTTAGATCTTAGGTTTCTCCACGTTTAAGTTAGTTTAGATTATATGAGCTTATCAGTCCTTCTCAGGAATAGGTTGTCAAATATAAAAAGTACCACATCTACCTGGGGAGATTGTAAAAAGAGTCTGGTTAGGTTAGGTTAGGAGTGGGGTGATTTTTCGGTAAATATGGTTAGGTTAGGTTAGACTAAATTAAGCTAGGTAATATTAGATTAGGTTAAGTCAGGTTAGGTAAGTTAGGTTAGGTTAGCTAAGTTAGGTTAGGTTAGTTAGTAAACATCTCTCCATGTTTAAGTTAGGTTAGGCTAGATTAAGTTATGTTAGGTTAAGTTAGGTTAGGTTAGCCTACGTACGCGCGCGTACGTAGGCTGACCTAGCCTAACCTAACTTAACCTATCCTAACATAACTTAATCTAGCCTAACCCCCCAAGCCTAACCTAACCTAACCATACTCGCCGGAAAATCCCCCCATGTCGACTATGTACCAGTTAGATTAGGTTAGCTTATCATGAGCGCTCATGATAAGCTAACCTAACCTAACCTAACTTAAACGTGGAGAAACCTAACCTAACCTAATCTAACCTATGGTTTTGGTATTTCTATGCAATATTGTGTACTTTTGTGGTTATGCTAGTTTAGACTAAACTTCAACTCTAACTAAATCTCTATGCTAAGATTCTAGGCTAAACATATAAGATATAAACATTAAATAAAAATAAACTAAAAAATAACTATAAATAAAACTCTAAGCTAATACTATAAGATAAAACTATAAACTCTTAACTATAACTAAACTAAACGAAACTTCAACCCTAACTAAAACTCTAATCTAAGACTTTAAGGTAAAACTCAAAACTCTTAACTAAAACTAAACTAAACTAGAACTCTAAATAAAACTATAAGCTAAGACTTTAAGGTAAAACTCTAAACTCTTAACTAAAACAAAACTAAACTAGAACTCTAATTAAAACTCTAAGCTAAGACTCTAAGCTAAAACTGTAAACTCTTAACTATTACTAAACTAAACTTCAACTTTAACAAAAACTCTAAGCTAAGACTCTAAGGTAAAACACTAAACTCCTAACTAAAAGTAAACTAAACTAGAACTATAACTGAAACTCAAAGGTAAAACATCAAATTCTTAACTAAAATTAAACTAAACTAGAACTCTAACAAAAACTCTAAGCTAAGACTCTAAGGTAAAACTCTAAACTCTTAACTAAAACTAAACTAAACTAGAACTCTGACAAAAACTCTAAGCTAAGACTCAGCTAAAACTTTAAACTCTTAACCCAAACTTAACAAAACTATAACTTTAAGTAAAACAAACTAAACTAGAACTTCAACAAAAACTCTAAACTAAACTCTAAACTCTAAACTCTAGAACTCCAATTAAATCTCTAAGTCTACTATAAAATTGTCAAATAAAACTAAACTAGAGCTTCAACAAACACATTAAACTAATACTCTATTCTAAAAGCACCAAGCTTTTAGCTAAAACTGAACTAAACTAAAACTATAAGACAAGACTCCAAGATAAAACACTCAACTCTTAAGTAAAATTAAACTTTAACAAAAACTCTAAGCTAAGACTCTAAGCTAAAACTCTAAACTCTTAACTATAACTAAGCTAAACTTCAACTCTAACTAGAACTCTAAGCTAAGACTCTATGGTAAAACTCTAAACTCTTAACTAAAACTAAACTAAACTAGAACTCTAACTAAAACTCTAAGCTAAGACTCTAAGCTAAAAACTCTAAACTCTTAACTAAAACTATACTAAACTAGAACTATAACAAAACCTCTAAGCTAAGACTCTAAGCTAAGACTCTAAACTCTTAAATATAACTAAACTAAACTTCAACTCTAACTAGAACTCTAAGATAAGACTCTATGGTAAAACTATAAAATATTAAATAAAACTAAACTAAACTAGAACTCTAAATAAAACTATAATCTAAGAATATAATCTAAAAACTATAAACTCTTAACTAAAACTAAACTAAAATAGAACTATATCAAACACTCTAAGCTAAGACTCTAAGCTAAAAAACTCTAAACTCTTAACTAAAAGTAAACTAAACTAAAACTCTAAGCTAAAACTCAAAGCTAAAACTCTAATCAAACCTGAAAGTGTGTTCCCTGACATGCTGGATCTGAAAGTGTAATTTCAGAGAAATTCTTTAACCTTTTAGGGCTAACTTGGGATGAGCATTTAGGGTTCTCCAACATGCTGAACCTGAAAGTCCTACATGTCGAACCTGAAAGTGTGTTCCCTGACCTGCTGGATCTGAAAGTGTAATTTCAGAGAAATTCTTTAACCTTTTAGGACTACCTTGGGATGAGCATTTAGGGTTCTCCAACATGTTGAACCTGAAAGTCCTACATGTCAAACCTGAAAATGTGTTCCCTGACATGCCGAATCTGAAAGTGTAATTTCAGAGAAATTCTTTAACCATTTAGGGTTAACTTGGAATGAGCATTTAGGGTTCTCCAACATGCTGAACCTGAAAGTCTGTTCCCTGACATTTTGGATCTGAAAGTGTGATTTCAGAGAAATTCTTTAATCTTTTAGGGTTAACTTGTCTTTTTAGGGAAAATTGTTTACAAGTCAGGTTGGCCGAGTGGTTAAGGCGCTAGACTTAAGATCTGGTCCCCATACAGGGTCTTGGGCTCGAACCCCACACCTGACAATTTTTTATGTCCTTTTTTTTCTTGCATCATGTCTCGTGATTTCACTAAAAAATTTCTGCAAAATTATTTATACAGAACTTAAATTGTTAGGGCTTTAATAGATTAAAAAAAAAAACTAGTTTTTTTTAAACTGAAAGTAAGGAGTGACGATGGCTCGGAGAGCTCTTTGGGGCCCAGGGGCACTTGGGGGCCCTTTGGGAGTCCGAGGGGGGCCGGAGGGGAGGGGTCGGGGTCCTACCTAACCTAACCTGAAAGTGTGATTACAGAGAAATTCTTTAACCATTTAGGGTTAACTTACCTTTTTTAGGGATGAGCATTTAGGGTTTATCCTACATGCTGAACCTGAAAGTTTGTTCCCTGACATGTTGAATCTGAAAGTGTAATTTCAGAGAAATCCTTTAACCTTTTAGGGTTAACTTACCTTTTTAGGGGTGACTATTTAGGGTTCTCCAACATGCTGAACTTGAAAGTGTGTTCCCTGGCATGTTGAATCTGAAAGTAAAATTTTCATGGTGATGGACTATTCTAAAGAAAAAAAACGGTCCAGGTTTAAGATATTTATTGCTTCAACATATTTAAAAACATTTGAAAAATACATAATGACATATTTAAAAAAAAAGAAGCTTAATCCATTTGATATGAGGAAGAGCAAGTTTAGGTCTTTGGATATCTGATGCATTTTTCCATGTCAGGTATCTTTTCCGGTATCCATTGAGCGAAATATCTAACTTCATCTTCTGGGTCATGGACTGAATGCAGGTATTTCTCACATTTGAAGTCTTCTAAATTGAATAATGCTATGTTTTTATCACATTTTCTAGTAAGAGTTTATCAGTTGGCACGTTTCCCTTAACATAAACAGCTTGCACACCGAAAAAACTGCATATTTCCTGAATTTCCTCTTGTACATGTTTTATTTCATAGCCATTTTCATTATGTGGTCGTATGGTTTTAACGTAAAAGCCATTTTGATTTATACAATTTAGTGTTGGACTCCATCTGTTTTTCTCGTAATTATACATATTGTATCTGATTTTCCGTTTATGGCTATGAATTTCACGTCGTTGATTGTCTAGGAGTAAGAAAGCTGCTTCGAAAATAATGCCAGTTGAGGAATATTTCAGACCAATATATTATTTGTCAATCACACCAAACATTATTATACATGAAAAATAGTGCTTAATTAAATAAATATGTAATGTTTCTGAAACTCTAACATATACAGCTCACTTTCATAGGATAAACTGAGAAGGAGGGAGTGTGTTCGAAGTTCCCAACTTGAAAACTGTGAAAATGATGGGCAAATAAGTAACGTTTTACATTTCAGCACCCCACCCCTCTGAGTAAATATTTGGAGGGGTCAATTTTCTGAGGAATAACTCGAAGCATTGTTATACGAACATTCAGTTTGAATACGTAAAAAGGGGTTGAAGCAGGGTGTAGTAGCTTCTATCACATTTAGAAGGGCCATGGATCAATCACCTTGTGGAAATTTACCGTAAGTAAAGAGAAATCTTTGTCGAAAGCAACCTAAACTCTGAAAATCATAGTTTGATTATAATAAATTCAACTTTTCACAGAAATAACTCAAAGCATTATTATACGAACGTTCAGTTTGAATAATATTAGCATATGAAAAATTGGTACAATTTGTGAAATTGGATATAGGTTTAATAGTGATGGAAATTATGTATTGAAATTCAACGTGTGAAATTCAGGCTAAAGTCACAATCTACAAAATGCAAATATTCTAATTTTTCCTACGAATTTCGAAGCACTTATACAGTTACTTATTCTGTACATAAGTAACTTTAATATATAAAGTCATGTTTGATGGGCGGTAACTCCCCCAAGCAAAAGCTAAAATTTGCGAGATATATACTAAACTCAGAAATCAATTGCTATTCAATTTACGCATAGCTTTTATTTCATAGAATAAAAAAATTATTACCCTCTAATAAAAGTTCAAATAAGGGATAATTCCAACTTTTTTACAGAAGGAAAATTAGTAACCCCATCCCCCCACTAACCATAATCACTTGTCTAGAAAAGCATTTATCTCATTTCAGTAAAGCACAACGTAAAAAAATTTCGTGAAATATACTAGTCGCATCCTTTTTTGAATCTGAGAAAGATGAATTAAGGCTCACTGAGCCGTTCAAAAATTCAGCCTATAAAAGTCGGCCGAGTTTGTTTCTAAGCTGTTTGAAGAATTTCTTATTTTTAGGCGTTTCTGTTCTTTTCTGGTTTTAATCTGCATTGAGCATGCCTCGTTTGATGCATTTAAAGTATTAGCGGTATTTTTTAATCTTTCCTTATCCTTTTTCGGTAGCTGGTATTTACCCCCCACCCCCAGAAAAAACAGCCCGAGGAAAATAATCCCCACGGAAAATATCCCGGAGAAAAGACATGGAAAAATACCCCCGCCCCCCGCCCCCAAAAGATATCATCTCATGCAGCAGATTGGTCTCCAATCTCTTTGAAAATAATCCGTTTCACTTCTCCAAAATTAGCATTGCATAGGACTACGCTCAATTATTGCAATTGTCTGAAAAATGTGTTTTTAATTTAACGGAGAAAAAGTTCCTTTGACTTGGCATTGCGTTCATAAACACATAGGAAAAGGGGAGACAAAACTCATTATGTCAAACCAGAGCGGCATATTGCATTAAGAATTGGCAGAAGTCAGTGGACACTTTAAAATCACAGTAAAGAAAAGCTATAATTTATCGAAAAGATAATTATTTCTATTTGCGAGAATTTTGATTGTAAAAAACAATGGGGGATGGGGTTAGGTTTTGAGGGTAAAAAGAACAAATTTTATGTTTTCTAGCGAGTATAAAGATTGCATAGTGATGTTTGTATTAGAGTGGGAGGGGGGAGGGGATTTACCTGAATATACTGGAGGGTGACCAAGGAAAATAATTTTATTTTGAAAATAAAAAATTTACTAAAACAGAACTTACATGGTAAATTGAGGTTGCCAATGCTTCTAATTCATCAATAGTATCCATTCTAGTTGTTTGAACTGCGTCAAAATATTTTGTGATAATTTAATCACATTGCATGCCCGTTATATACGAAATCTGTATATGTATCCGATCCGACTCGCTGATTGGCTGAGAAGGAAACACGTGATCTAACTGTTTCCAGGATTCCTGGACGGCATAACATTCGCCTCGAGCGTGCACTTGGCCAAAACAACAACAACAACAGCAAATAAATCGACATGTTGGAAATTTAGGTCATTGACCCCATTAACCACGTGTTCTCCCTAGGGACTCTATGCCCATATTAGGAGTCCCGTCACGTGACTCCGGTACCCCAGTTGTTAGACTCAATAATCCAGAAAACATCCATCAAAGTGAGAAAGTTCCTGTTTTTTCATTCTCACTGACAAAAACCATAAAACAGACATAAATTGATGTTGACATCCATGAAAAACATCAAATATGGTTTTTTTTATGACAAATAACGGACAATGCATGTCCGTTATATACGAAATCTCAAGGGTGAATTGTTATGTAAGCAAGCCCTCTGATTGGCTGAGAAGGAAACACGTGATCTAACTGTTTCCAGGATTCTGTTAGGTGGCATAACATTCGCCCCGAGCATGTACATGTCAAAAACAACAACAACATCAAATAAATTGACATGTTGGAAATTTAGGTCATTGACTCCGGTACCCCAGTTGTTAGACTCAACGCATCCAGAACAGACATCCATTAAAGTGAGAAAGTTCCTGTTTTTTAATTCTCACAGACAAAAACCATAAGACAGACATAAATTACTGTTGACATCCGAGAAAAACATCATATAAATTGACCAACACACATAACCGTCCAAGAAAACATCCATAAAAGTGAGAAAATTCCTGTTTTTTCAAGTGAGAAAAATTCTGTTTTTTCATTCTCACTGAGAAAACCATAAACCACGTGGTTCGCGTCGGAGTCAATAAGGCCTTTCTACTTTTGATTTGGTTTAATTTTAAGAGCAGAAGTAGCCCCGAAAGTCTTAAAATAATACCCTCAGTCGTTCTTGGGATACTGCTGAGATGCCTTATTGGGAATTAGCATTAACACAGTGTATTTTGATTTAATCTTAAGGCAACATTTAGTTTTTAAACATAATGGGCAAATGGGAGGGTTGAAGTGGGAGGGGGATTAGTTGCCCTCCAACAATACCGCGACAACTCCTTCGATACGAAGTGCCCTGGTCTAAACAACAACAACAATAATAATAATTTGATTTCACTTCCGACTATTAAAAGGGCACTAGCCCTCTCAATTTTCAATTGAATGAGCCCCTTTTGAAGTTTTTACGACAACTCTATCAATAAAAACCTTATATGCCCCCAGGCTATAACTTACAACCTTTTCTCTGAGGACTCTGGTGGTTTTATCAAACCTCTACTACATAATTTCCAGAACTTTCAACTACGTTGAACAAAATGGCTATCTCTAAACTTTGGTTGAACGTTCTTGGGGAAATGGTGGGCGTGAGAGGGGGGGGGATTAATTACTCTCCATTTACTTTCGACGATTAAAAAGGGCAATTTAAATTTCCAATCAAAAGAGCCCTTTTTGAAATTTCCACAACAACTTTCTATATAAACCTTATATGCCCCCAGGGCAAAACTTAAAACCCTTGCACTGAGGTATCTGAGGGGGTTACCATCCTAAAAGACCTAATTTCCAAACTTTCAACAACGTTGAAAAAAATGGATATCTCAAAATTTTGATTGGGTGTGTTTGGAAAAATGGTGAGCGTGAGAGGGGCTTTAGTTGCTCTCCAATCACTTTCAACTATTAAAAAAGGCACTAACCCTTTCAATTTCCAATTGAATGAGCCCTGTCGAAGTTTCTACGACAACACTTTCAATAAAAAAATATATATGCCCCCAGGGCATAACTTACAACCCTTGCCCTGAGGGCTGTGGCGGGGAGGGGTTGTCATCCTTAAAGACCTAATTTCCAAAACTTTAACTACGTTGAATAAAATGTTTGTCTAAAAATTTTGATTGGATGTGTTTGGGGAAAAGGTGGGCGTGAGAGGGGGTCATTTTCGACTATTAAAAAGGGCACTAGCCCTTTTAATTTCCAATCGAATGAGCTCTTTTTCAAGTTTCTACGACAAATATTTCAATAAGAACCTTATATACCCCCGGGACATAACTTATAACCCTTGCCCTGAAGACTGTGGGAAGAGTGTCCTGCTGAAACGTACAATTTCCTGAACTTTGAACTGCGTGGAACGAAATGGCTATTTCAAAATTTTTATTGGATGTGTTTGGGGAAATGGTGGGCGTGGAAGGGGTGTTAGTTGCCTTCCAATCACTTTCGACTATTAAAGGGGGCACTAGCCATTTCATAATAACTTCGAAGCCCTTTCGAAGTTTCTACGACAACACTTTCAATAAAAACGATATATGCCGCCAGGGCATAACTTAAAACCCTTGCCCTAAGGGCTGTAGTGGGGAAGGGTTGTCATCCTTAAAGACCTAATTTCCAAAACTTTAACTACGTCGAATAAAATGGCTATCTAAAAATTCTGATTGGCTATAAAATGGCTATCTAAAAAGGGCTGTGGTGGGGAGGGGTTGTCATCCTTAAAGACCTAATTTAAAAAACTTTAACAACGTTGAATAAAATGGCTATCTAAAAATTCTGATTGGATGTGTTTGGGGAAAAGGTGGGCGTGAGAGGGGGGTTGGTTGTCCTCAAATCATTTTCGACGATTAAAAAGGGCACTAGCCCTTTTAATTTTCAATCGAATGAGCTCTTTTTCAAGTTTCTATGACAAAGATTTCAATAAAAACCTTATATACCTCCAGGGCATAACTTATAACCCTTGCCCTGAAGACTGTGGGAAGATTGTCCTGCTCAAAGGTATAATTTCCTAAACTTTGAACTGCGAAGAACGAAATGGCTATTTCAAAATTTTTATTGGATGTGTTTGGGGAAATGGTGGGCGTGGAAGGGGTGTTAGTTGCCTTCCAATCACTTTCGACTATTAAAAAGGGCACTAGCCATTTCATAATAACTTCGAAGCCCTTTCGAAGTTTCTACGACACAACTTTCAATAAAAACCATATATGCCCCCAGGGCATAACTTACAACCCTTACCCTGAGGGATTTGGTTGGGAGGGGTTGTCATCCTTAAAGAAGGGGTGTTAGTTGCCTTCCAATCACTTCTGACTATTAAAAAAAGCACTAGCCATTTCAATTTCCAATAAAATGAGCCCTTTTTGAAGTTTCTAGGACAACACGTTCTTTCATAACCTTAAAAGCCTCAGTGGAAAAACTTACAACCCTTGCCCTGAGGGCTGTGGGGGGGGGCTATCATCCTCAGGACCTTTTTTCAAGAACTTGAAACTATGTTGAATAAAATAGCTATCTCAAAATTTTGATTTGATGTGTTTGGGGAAAAGGTGGGCGTGAGAGGGGGGTTAGTTGCCCTCCAATCACTTTAAACTATAAAAAAGAGCACTAGCCCTTTGAATTTCCAATCGAACGAGCCGTTTTTAAAGATTCTACGACAACGCTTTCTATAAATACCTTACATGCCCCCAGGGCGTAACTTACAACCCTTACCCTGAAGGCTGTGGGGGAGTGTCCTCCTCAAAATATAATTTCTATCTGGAAATCAACTACGCTCAAAAAAATGACTTATCGCAAAATTTTGATTGGATGTGTTTCGGGAAATGGTGGGCGTGGAAGGGGTTTTAGTTGCCTTCCAATCACTTTCGACTATTAAAAAAGGAACTAACCATTTAAATTTCCAATCGAATGATCCCTTTCTGAAGTTTCTACGACAACACTTTCTATAAAAACCTTATATGCTCCCAGGGTATAACTTACAACCCTTGCCCTGAGGGCTGTTGGGGGTGGTTATCCTCGAAGACCTAATTTCCTGAATTTTTAACTACGTTGAACAAATTGGCTATCTCAAAATTTTGATTGGATATGTCTGGGGACAAGATGGGCGTGAGAGGGGGGTTAGTTGCCCTCCAATCACTTTCGACTATTAAAAAGGGCACTAGCTCTTCGAATTTCAAATCAAATGAGTCCTTTTTGAAGTTTCTACGACAAAGCTTTCTATAAAAACCTTATCTGCCCCCAGGACATAACCTAAAGCCCTTGCCCTGACGTTTGTGGGGGATTTTCCTCCTCAAAACAGAACTTCTATATTGAAATTAACTACGCTGAACAAAATGGCTATCTCAAGATTTTGATTGGATGTATTTGAGGAGCTGGTGGGCGTGGAAGGGGTGTTAGTTGCCTTCCAATCAATTTTAACCCTTAAAAAGGGCACTAGAACTCCCGATTTCCAATCGAATAAGCCCCCTTTGAAGTTTCTACGAACGACCCCTTCCATATAAAGTGCCTCTGGGGAAAACAAATAAATAATAAAACATTGGAGCCGCATGGCCTCTACTATAGGCAACAGTATAGCGTTGCCTCTGATAAAAAAGCTCTTTTCGGACTTCCTGGACAAATTTCTTCTGTGGGATCGGGTTCTAATTGTTCATATTTGTTAGAATCATTTAAAACTTCTCTGACTTTTTGTCGTAATCATCTGAATCTAATACAACAACGGTATTGCCTTTATCGGCTTTTGTAATAATTCTGGAATGATCTTTATGCAGTACGCGTAAGACTAAGTGTTCATTTTTACTACAAAAATTTAAATTTGGATCATTAACAGAAGGCGAATCCAACAAGGGTTTCAATTTAGTGTGCTGTAACCTCAGTAATCTCTCCAATCTCCGCACGAGAGTCATGAAATGCCCCCTCTGTGTTCGCAATAATTTCACTATAAGGTATTTTCGAACGGGCTATTATCCTTTCGACAGAACCTGATTTTGCTCTGTTTTAAGGGTCGCGGAGCTGAGATTTATCACTGCAGGACCAGGAGACAGTTTTGGGACAAAATGTGGATTATTAGAGAGTTTTTCCAATTTTAAACGGTTGAATTTCTCAGAAAGTCTTTGTCTAGAAATTTACAGCAATGGCCTTAATTTGATGAAAATCCGCATAAGAAAGCGTTCATTGCGTTTCTGGCTTTAGCCTGAAAATATCTTGATTTAACCGGTAGCGCCTGCTTTTGCAATCCTGAATTTTGGGTTCGTCTTAAAGATGATATTTTTTATTTGTGGGAGCATGGTGACGAGTCTCTGGGGTGTTTCCTTCACTTGTTCAACTCTTTGGATCCAAAACTTAAATTTACTCAGGAATCAGAGATAGAGAGGCGTCTTCTTTTTTTGGATGTTTGAGTGCACCGAAATGATACATTTTTCGAGTTGGTGTCTATAGAAAACCCACACATAGTGTCCGTTACTTAAATTATTCCTCTAATCATTCTCCTGCTATGAAAAGAGGAGTTGTCACTTCTCTAGTTGACAGAGTATTGCAAGTTTGTTCAACACGCTTTCTGGATTCAGAGCTCGACCACCTTAGAGATATTTTATTTGGGAAAGGTTATCCAATTAGTTTAATAAATTCTGTGATTGCAAAACGCATTACATGATTATCAGATAGTTACACAGAAAGCGTAAATCAAAGGGAAAATTTAATTTATCTCGGTCTCCCGTACGTTAAAGGGGTTTCAGATCACATTCCAAAAATCTAAGAAAAAATAACATTTACACTTACTATAGACCCAGAAAAACTATCAGTTTCCAAATTTATCATGGGCAGCGCAGTCGCACTTTTCTGTTTTGTTTTTTAATGAATTGTTTTTTTTTGTTGTTTTTTTTCCATACCAGGGCACTTCGTATCGAAGGAGCTGTCGTAAAAACTTCGTAAAAGGGTCATTCGTTTGGAAATTGGAGTGGCTAGTGCCCTTTTTAATAGTCGAAAGTGATTGGAGGATAACTAGCCCCCCTGCCCACGCCCATAATTCCCCCTAACACATCCAATCAAAATTTTCAGATAGCCATTTTGTCCAGCGTAGTTGATTTCCAGATAGAAATTATGTTTTTGAGGAGGAAACTCCACCACAGCCCTCAGGGCAAGGGTTTTAAGTTATGCCCCAGGGCATATAAGAACGATGTTGGCACAATGTATTATTTACTATTTTTTTTTTCCTTTAGAGCAGGGCATGGGCGTAGGTAGCATTAGGCAGCATATTGTCTAGGGGGGGGGGGTAGTCGATAGTGTGATGGAGTTTTATCAACTGCTTTTTCCAAACCATCTGCTTTTTCAGCCATATCTAATGTAAATTTGAAGGTCTAGGGGGGCAGCTGCCCCGCTGCCCCCCCCCCCTCCGTACGCCCATGGAGCAGGGCACTTCGGATCGAAGAAGTTGTCGTAAAAACTTCCAAAAGGGCTCATTCAATTGGAAATGGGATTGGCTTGTGCCCGTTTTAATAGTCGAAAGTGATTGGATAACTTAGCATAAACTTAGTTCTAACCCATCTATATTATAAAAATATACTGTTTCGAATCAGACACTTCTTTCGCTTACAGCCCCTCGTAACAAAACTTCTTTTACTTCCATTATATAGGCATTTTTAATAGACAGAAACATGGGCTTTCAGTTGGTGCCCCCCTTTCACCAATACAGGCTGATATCTTCATGGAAGACCTTGAAGAAAGCTATTTTGCAAAGGTTTTATCATTGTTTTTTTTCACATTCACATTGGCTTTCCGCGTTTTATTTTGATGGTTTTTCTTCGGCACTCTCATTTAATACATTTTTTCGTTTCGCACTGAAGAAGAGAGGCGTTTGTCCCCTCGAAATATTCCTTTTGTTGTGTTATGTCAGCATTTTCAATTGGCCTTTAAAAACATCATCTTTGCTCATTTTTCTTTCTTGTTATATCAGGACAATGTGATTTAAGGAATTATCATCTATATCTATATAATGAATATTTCTTCAGTTTTAAGGTTTTCGCTTTAAAAATTAAAATACCGGATTCTAATTTAAATTTGTAAGTTGCATAAGGTAATCTAAGTCTCTGATTTCATGTAATATAATCATTGCATAAATTTCGGTCAATTTGAAATCAGGTTTAGAATGGTTTAGATTCTCTGGCCCAGCAGAGAATCCTCCTGGGACAATGCTCAAAAGGTTACAAATGAATGAAAACGGAAAACGGAATAAAATAATAAATTTATAACAGAGAAATTACTCAGCTTTCTTTACTTTTGATTCTTTTGTTTGTGACCTTGAAGTGATCGTTAGGTATGTGTGGTGTGGAAAAGCTGTTATTATGAAGACCTAGATTTGCATAATGTCCCTTAATTGAGTTCAACATCCCTCTCAAAATTCCCTGGAAGTTCAAACTTAATCGTAGTCCTCGCAATCTTAGAAAGACATACGACTTAAGCCTGACAGCCAAAGATCTTTATTTTATATTAATATTTATTCAAGGCTCAAAAGAGAACAGTAATGGAAATACAATATTCTTACCTAGAATAGGTGATGCAGTATCCGCTCTATCAATTACCTCTTGCTGTTCCACGATTAATGCTGGAGATACCTGGGGACTTCTTGATCCTTTAAAAGATCTGTTAAAAATAGATGAAAATGGGGAATAGCTTGGCGAGGGACACGGAGAGGAGGGGGGTAAAGGTGAGCTTGGACAGGATGTATGAGGTATGGGAGATAATAGGGGTGATGATGAACGTCCGACAGGGAAGAGGAAAGCTGACGAGAAGCTTCTGTTCCTCTGCTGTGATGGGGATGAAGAGGCAGTACTACTTGGAGAAGAGTCCTGGTTTCCAGGGCGCCAGGAATTGCTTTTTTTCGAAGGAGTTGAAGGGCATGCTGGAACTGAAAACTCTATCTCCTTTGCCCTAAAAGAGAAGAATAAGCTTTTTAAGTTCAGCTGCGGTAAATTTGAGGGTGAAGTTACAATTAATAGATTTTACAGCAAAATAAAAAAACCTAGAAATTTACTATTGAATCCTATTTTATTTTTAGTATTGACCAGATATTTCTAGCGTATTTACCAATAATAAAGGTATCAGCAAAAGAAAATTAGTGTTTCAAAGGCTTCCTAAAAACGATGCAACTTTCTGCTTTTGGAAGTTCTATGAATCTTTAATTTGTTTTTCTCTAATCTATATTTTCTTTATTTTCTATTTTCAGAAAAGAGAATCAGGGACTCTTAAACCCACAAAAGAAATTGAATTTATCTATTGAATTTATGCTGTTCAAATAATCTGAAGCTCAGCACACTGTTTGTAAAAATCTGCGCTTGTCATGCTAAAAAAAAGAAGACACCATTTAGAGGGCGAAAGCAAAGAACCGAAAATGTATTCGCATTTTCTATGAAAACACTTTATAGGAACCAATCATTAGCAAGACTAATCATGTACTTTTTTTTTGAAATTCCAGTGTCAGAAACGACTGAAACTTAGCTTCCTATGGTTAGTAGGATAATCAGTAAGATATCGCTTTTCCACAAAAAAATCGAAACGGATCATGGTATACAAAATAATAAAAACAGAGAAAAAAAAAACACTGACGAAACGAAATTTAGAATAACCATTACAAAAGAAAAAAAGTCACAAAATAGCTTGCTGAAGAGGTACTCTTTAAGCCACAGACCAATCTGCACCGTCTCACCTACATTACTGGTGACAATATGGCAATTACTTCCTCACGATCTTTAACATGCAATCACTTCCACCATAATCTATCCCAAATAATTTCGCTCTTAATTCATACGAGCCAATACACTTATAGAAATTCGTGTTAAATCTTCTACATTACCACGCACTGGACACAAATGTGGACCATTCTATAGCTAAAGTTTTTTCAGATATTTTGTTCTTGACCCTAGTGGCACATCACTACAAAGTGACCATTACCAAGCACAAATCCACGTTAAATGTGTCCACCTCAAGAAAACTGCCTTCTCCAAAAGCTTCGTATATTTTACAACAAATCTGAAGTGATCCTGATAATCACGGATTCCTTCTACAATAAGCCCCCCCCCCAATTCCTGTAGAATTTCCTTTATACCTTAGCAATTGTCCAGTATGTTTACTCACTCCTTCTCCGTCATTCGTGTCGAGGACATTCCGTATTTATTTGATTAAAAAAGAAAGAATGTCTAATTTGGAGTGTCGATGGAATGTAATCTCTTTGGATACAAGCTCATTCTCCACACCAAACGAATCAGCAAATACAAATGTTCAAAAAAAAATTGTTCGCATTGAATAAAAAGTTTAAGACTTTTTCAGTGTGCCATGATAAAAAAAAAGATTGGTAAACACGGATTTAAGGGCTTTTGCGACTTCCAAATATAATCTGAGTCTAAAATTGCAGCATACTGCCGCATACGACTGCAGCAACATGCAGCATACGACTCATTGCAGCACCAGGCCACCTGAAGCCAATACAGTTGCTTCTCCATCTATGTGTAGGCTAAATATAGGCGCAACTAATACAGGTCCAATCGAATCAACGCTTCATTCTTATTCCCCTCCCAAGATGTTCCAATTTCCTCTAGATCTTTCCATAAACCTTCTTACCACCCCCATTTGGGGACGACCCGCTATTCGTTTGGCCCAAGATGGATCGCTAAAAAAAAAAAAAATTTGGCAATCTGTCATCCTTCATCCGTTGTAACGTATCCTAGCTATCTCAACCTTTCTCTCATTATAGCCCAAGAAAGTAGGATTGAACCACACTTTGTCAAACAGTTCGTGGTAACGAACTGTAAGTAAGGAGCGACCCGGCTCAATGGTAACCTAAACTCTAAAAAACGGGATTTTGATACCAATAGATACATCAAAAGATTCAGATTTTAATTTTGATTTCAAATATATAAGTTTCATCAAGTTTAGTCTTACCCATCAAAAGTTACGTGCCTGAGAAACTTTGGCTGATTTTCGAAAAAAGGGGGAAAGACCCCCTAAAAGTTAGAGAACCTTAATGAAAATCACACCATCATATTCAGCGTATCAGAGAGCCCTACCGTAGAGGTTTCAAGCTCCTATCTATAAAAATGTGGAATTTTACATTTTTTGCCAGAAGAAAGATCACGGATGCGTGTTTTTTTGTTTGTTTTTTTGTTTTTTGTTTTTTGTTTTTTTTTCCAGGGAGGATTGTTTCAATTCAGTAGTCCTATAATATTACGGTACGGCCCATTCAAACAGAAACTAAAATTTCTAGTGGTCTATTTGAGTGACCAAAAAATGGACGGCAATTAGGCCCCTTTCTATGCTCATTTTGTTCCCAGAGTTACCCGATCAAAATTTTGAGATAACCATTTTGTTCAGCATGGTCGAAAATATGATAAAAATGTCTTTTAGGATGACTTGATCCCACGGAGTCCCCAGGGGGAGGGCTGAAAGTTATGAACTTTACTCAATGTTAACATTTAGTATTGGTTATTGGTAATTATACATCCTTTTTCAGAGGAGTTTGTTTCTGGTAGGGGGGAGTAGGCGAGGGTCGGGGGCTATATGGAAGGAGCTTTCCACGAAGGAAGTTGTCACGGGGGCAGGGACATTGTTATGAAGCGGCCGCCTGATTTCCCAGCATTATTAAAGAAAAAGATCAGGAATTAAATAAAAAAAACAAGTTTTTCAACTGATCAACTGATTGTGATTAAGAGGTCATTTTTAAAGAACTGGAAAAAAAAAAATTGAACTATATTTTAAAGAGCAGGGTATTGACTAGGGGGCGGACCCCCTAATATACGTGTTAAAAATTTATGAATATAGAAGCTCGTTACGTAATTTAATTCTAAGTTACGTATATTTATTACTAATATAAATAATTTCTTAGACCACACTGCTTTTCCATTAACAACAAAAAAAAAATTTTTAAACACGAAAAACGGGTTTTAATTTTATAACAAGAATTTAAATAAAAAAAAATTAATTATGTACAAAAGCTCCTAATATTTCGGCCCGACATCCGGGAGCCTTTATCAACGGAAAAAAAAAATAAATAAATAAAGCAAAAAAAAAACAACTTAAATTACATTACAATAAAACATACTAAACACATAAAGAGAACAAAAAGCAAAAACGAAAGAAAAATATAAATAAATAAGAACAAAACTCACATATTAATTAAACACTTCCATGCACTGAATGTCTTTCAACTGGCCTCCTCTCAGTATATAAATCGAAATATATTAAATAAACACTTCCATGTACTGAATGTATATATTGATTCTACTCGCCTCCTCCCAGTATATAAATTGAAATATATTAATTAAACACTTCCATGCACTGAATGTCTTTCAACTGGCCTCCTCTCAGTATATAAATGGAAATATATTAAATAAACACTTCCATGTACTGAATGTCTATATTGATTCTACTCGTTCTCCTCCCAGTATATAAATTGAAATATATTAATTAAACACTTCCATGCACTGAATGTCTTTCAACTGGCCTCCTCTCAGTATATAAATGGAAATATATTAAATAAACACTTCCATGTACTGAATGTCTATATTGATTCTACTCGTCTCCACCCAGTATATAAATTGAAATATATTAATTAAACACTTCCATGCACTGAATGTCTTTCAACTGGCCTCCTCTCAGTATATAAATGGAAATATATTAAATAAACACTTCCATGTACTGAATGTCTATATTGATTCTACTGTCTCCTCCCAGTATATAAATTGTAATATATTAATTAAACACTTCCATGCACTGAATGTCTTTCAACTGGCCTCCTCTCAGTATATAAATGGAAATATATTAAATAAACACTTCCATGTACTGAATGTCTATATTGATTCTACTCGCCTACTCCCAGTATATAAATTCAAGAATTTATATACTGGGAGGAGGCGAGTAGAATCAATATAGACATTCAGTACATGGAAGTGTTTATTTAATATATTTCCATTTATATACTGAGAGGAGGCCAGTTGAAAGACATTCAGTGCATGGAAGTGTTTAATTAATATATTTCAATTTATATACTGGGAGGAGGCGAGTAGAATCATTATAGACATTCAGTACATGGAAGTGTTTATTTAATATATTTCCATTTATATACTGAGAGGAGGCCAGTTGAAAGACATTCAGTGCATGGAAGTGTTTAATTAATATTTTTCAATTTATATAATTGTAGGAGGCGAGTAGAATCAATATAGACATTCAGTACATGGAAGTGTTTATTTAATATATTTCCATTTATATACTGAGAGGAGGCCAGTTGAAAGACATTCAGTGCATGGAAGTGTTTAATTAATATATTTCAATTTATATACTGGGTGGAGACGAGTAGAATCAATATAGACATTCAGTACATGGAAGTGTTTATTTAATATATTTCAATTTATATACTGAGAGGAGGCCAGTTGAAAGACATTCAGTGCATGGAAGTGTTTAATTAATATATTTCAATTTATATACTGGGAGGAGGCAAGTAGAATCAATATAGACATTCAGTACATGGAAGTGTTTATTTAATATATTTCCATTTATATACTGAGAGGAGGCCAGTTGAAAGACATTCAGTGCATGGAAGTGTTTAATTAATATATTTCAATTTATATACTGGGAGGAGGCAAGTAGAATCAATATAGACATTCAGTACATGGAAGTGTTTATTTAATATATTTCCATTTATATACTGAGAGGAGGCCAGTTGAAAGACATTCAGTGCATGGAAGTGTTTAATTAATATGTGAGTTTTGTTCTTATTTATTTATATTTTTCTTTCGTTTTTGCTTTTTGTTCTCTTTATGTGTTTAGTATGTTTTATTGTAATGTAATTTAAGTTGTTTTTTTTTGCTTCATTTTTTTATTTTTTTTTTTCCGTTGAGAAAGGCTCCCGGATGTGGGGCCGAAATATTCGGAGCTTTTGTGCATAATTAATTGTTTTGTAGTTCACTGCTTGTTAGAAAATTAAAACCCGTTTTTCGTGTATAAAAAAAATTTTTTTGTTACTAATAAAAACGTTCGTAAATAAAATTAAACAAGTTTCGAGAAAGCCATTTAACCAAATATAATATGCAAATTTTGTTTTAATTATTCATGTACGGTGAGCCAAAATCAAAACCTGCATTAATTCAAAAACGTTCAAAAATTAAATAAAAAAAACAAGTTTTTTAACTGAAAGTAAGGAACGACGTTAAAACTTAAAACGAACAGAAATTATTCCGTATATGAAGGGGCTGTCCCCTCCTCGACGCCTCGCTCTTTACGTTAAAGTTTGACTTTCTCACAACTCTATTTTTTTTAACAATAAAAAAACTTTAGCGTAAAGAGCGAGGCGTTGAGGAGGGGACAGCCTCCTTCATATACGGACTAATTTCTGTTCGTTTTAAGTTTTAACGTCGTTCCTTACTTTCAGTTAAAAAAAACTTGTTTTTTTTTATTTAATTAAACACAGGACAGAACAGGCATCTAAAACTAACCGTCGATAATTTCTCTCGAAAACATTTGACAAACTTTCCTTTGCCGTCTGAAGCGCCCATATTTCTGAACCGTGCTTGACAACTGTCAGTGCCGTAGCTTCTAATATTCTAGTCTTGGTTCGCAGACTTATATTCCTATTCTTCAAAACTCTTTTCAACTAACTTTTTTCAACCAAAAGGCCCAAATTGAGGTCCTTCGCCCGTGTTACCTCCAAAATACTGTTTGTCCCAACTTTGCAAAAATAGACATTCTGCCTCTTTCAAGTCGCAGTCATTTGGGGTTGTTTAAGGAATCATTCTAAATGGAAGAATCGGCTGTAGGATTATCCTTAGTGATAATGCACTAATTACATACTTCATAAATGGTCTTTAGTCTTCAAGAAAGTTGGTGTAAGGGTTCCTAATTTTGTCGATTACAAAGCTGAGACAAATACTGCCCTTTAAGCGTTCATAAATAAGAATGCAATAAACAAATATTTCACACAGGGCCATATCAATAACTTTTTCGGGGGGGGGGGTACAAAAGAATTTTTTTCTGGGGGATTTTACATTAAGAAAACTTTAAAAAACACATCAAGAATTTATTTATATTCATTTTTTTTAACATTTTTGACGAGTCGGACAAACATTTCGTGGGGGGGGGGGGTCAAAATCCCTATCCCGCTGGATACGGCCTTGATTTCACATATGCTGTTAGACATCCACCAAAGTTGGTATCTTAGGATTTCTGAGGCTATTGATGAGAAATGTTGCTGTTAATGGATAATATTCAGTATATTAGTTCAAAATGGACTCTATAATTTTAATTTGGCACTACTTTTTATCAAATTTTTCTTACATTTAAATCCGTTCGATGTATCATACCGATACGTTCGATGTTCATTACATTTAAATCCGTTCGATAATTTCATACAAAAACAAAGCACAAAATTAAAGTTTGAAATGATATGTACAATAAGTACAACTACAAACTGAAACAGGTATGAATTACTCTGAACGCACAAACGGAAAGTATAATCCAATGAATGGTGATTCAATAACTTTAAGCGAGCAGGGACTACCTAAAAAAGTCAGGGCTTCAAGGTTGAATTCAGTGGAGGGGTTAGGGGATTTGAATCCCCCACGTAATGATTGTCCGGTTCACAAGAACGTGATAAAAATGTATAAGAACACGTTTTTGATCCCTTATTTAATGTTTTTCTTTGCAAACCCCCCCTCGAAAAATTGCACCCCCCCCCCGAACAGAAATCCTGGATGTGGCCCTGCTGGAGCTGCATAATAAATTAAAATATTTATTTAGCCAATTGGCTTTTCTGTACATTTGTAACTGGAACAGAATGAACATAAAATGAACAATAGTGAAGAAAATAAGTGACTCTTTAAAATAGTAAAACTAAATTAAATGCCATATTTTCTATTTCGAGAAATTTTGTTTTCATCGAAATTTAATTAGTATTTCGTTTTCCTTTGACTAAACTCGTTTTCATTAAGGCCGTGGTGGCACTTTAGCATCAAGGTTGGTTTTAAAGGAGCAATGACCCTACTGTTAGTAGTGATAACTTATATTCGATTTGATTTTTCTTTCATTCTGCATTTTATAGCTTGACAGATTGGTCTAAACATTACCTACAAGCTTACTTGTCGCGCTTTACCGCTGGATCAGAAGAAAGAAAATTCAAGGAAAATTAGCCCCCAGAAATTTCTCCTGCAGACAATTCCCCCCTCCAAAAACAAATTCCTCCGCGGAAAATTCCCTGCAAAACCCTCCCCACCTTAATCACTGTTCTAGGCCTAAGTGCTTTTGTATTTCAAAAATTAGGATAAATAATAGTTCTTAAATTTAAATGCACCTTACCCAAGTGGCAATATCAGCCGCTCTTGGAATTTCTTTGAATTGAAAGCAGACATGCCAAATCAAGAAACAAAGTATGACTGATCTCTTATGACTTTATTGCTTTTACCTGACAATAGAAATCTGTATTTGCAACCTGTTGCGCACATGTTCCATTCAAGGACTTTCCCAACAGGGAGAAAAAACCTTTCTTTCCTTTTTCTTGTCTTTAGGATAAGCAGGACTCAAATAAGGTTTGGTCAAGAACTACAAGCAATCGTGAGCAAACATCTGCCTTAGAAACAAAACATGTCAGAAAAAAGAAAATCAAGACTTTTAAAAAGAGAGCCTAAAAACGTTTAGTTTCAATGCGTCTGCAAACATGAAGAATTCCGCCTATTATATTTGTATCTAACTGTCAGTATTTCATATTTGTATTCTTATGACCAGTTACCGTTATTTATGCCTTTCAAATTAAAGTTGGTTTTTCGGTAGGCTACTCGTGTTGGGCCCCTATGGGGTAGTTCAAGTCACTAGGAAACAATTTCGCGTTGCTGTACTACATCTATTCCCTTTATTAAAAGAAATATTAATATAGTCACAAGAATTAAAAATTTAATTTTGCTATAAAGTATCTATGGTTGTTACTACCAAGGAAAAAATCAGGAAAACTATTTCCAAAGCCCCACCCCATGGAACCAAATTTGAAGTGTTTTAAATCTGAAAAGTTTTTTAATAGATACAGGTTTCAAGGGTTACATAGAGTTCCTTATATACGGAGAATAGTTTCGTGCCTTTCTTATTATTCATTTGATTCTTAGAGCACCGGTATTAGCCATCTGTTATCCAACAGTCGGCTCCCAAAAAAGCAAACTACTATCCCAGTTTCAGATTCATGGTACTGAAGACCCAATTTAGGTCTGGGTCTTGAAGACACGATTTTAGTGATAGCCAATGACAATATCTTACCTAGGCTCGCTTCGACGAAAATATTATTATGAATAGGATTTAGGACTTCATACAACTAAACTAAATATCTAAATACATCTTGTTAATTGGAGCACATCCCCTTATACGAAGGGGATATACCATCCATGATTTCCCTAGTCCTTGCCTTAACTATTCATAAAAACAAATACATTTTTCACCAAATTCCTAAGAAATTGAACAAAATGGTCAGACGCACCTCATGGGTGCCGGCAAAGGGGCAAGGAGGGCTTTGCCCCTGGAAATTTGGGACTACAAAGTAATTATAAGGAAACCAAAGGGAAAAGGGTAGAATAGGGAGACACCATGGGAAAAATGAGTGTTGCCCCATTGTTGGCTGCCTGCCAAAAGATTTTGACCCTCAATAAGGGAAATATAAATTTTTATTTGTGACTGAGTGACCCCTAGCAAATTCTCCACAAAAATTTTTCGATATAACTTGGTTGGCGCAAAAAAAAAAAAAAAAAAAAAAAAAAAAATCTTCATAGTATTGAATTGTAAGTAAATAGCAATCCTTGTCAATAACGAAAGTATGAGAGCCTAACTATTGATAACATTCAATCAAAGAATTAGCTTTTTTATGGTGATCCTAAATATGTTTTTCTTTATTAGTAATTAGTGCAGTTATTAGAACACAAGAAAGTGTGTATATGTGAAGACACTAGAATCAGAAATGTTTCCCCTTAACAGAAGGATGGGAATTTCTATATTTCCCCCCTGAACGGATACGTTTTTGTGTTTAATTATCTTTTTTTTTTTCAGGAGTGATTGTATTTATCGAGTTGTAACTTTGAAAAAGATTTAATTTTTTACTGTTATGAAGGCTTTTGGTATTCAAAATTAAATTAAAAATATTGAATTAAAAAGTTTTATTTGATATTCTTATATCTTTGTTTTAATATTTTACCTTGAACAAACTACTTTGATAATGCGTTACTTTTTATAACCACTGAGTCTAAAGGTATCAAATATTTTGGTGTTTGATAACCAAGTTCAAAAGTGTCGATATTGTTAAAAAAAAATATCCGTCCACACTTCAGCATTGCTCAACAGAACTGAATGCTGGGAGTTTATATCTTAGTTTCTGCAAGTAGGCTAGGCCTATTGTTTTGTGTATTTTTCGTGCTATAGTTTTACTTTAATTGACATATTTTTTCCATTGCCTTTAGAAAATTTTTTGTCTCTAAGCTTCATTAAATAAAGAAAAAAAGTTATTTTCCAACTAAAAGTATGGAGCAACATTAAAACTTAAAATGAACAGAAATTATTACGTATATGAGGGTGGTTTCCCCCTCCTAAACACCTGGATCTTCACGCTACCGTTTTTCGGCACTTTAAAAAAGGTTACTTGTTGTTCTAATTAAACGACCCTTGCGTTTCAGGAGTTGTTTAACCCTTAAATTCTTCACGCGTAAAATTGAATCGGTAAAGAGAAAGCAAGACATATAAACAAAATTCGTATATGGATTCTGGCAAATTCACCCAGTGTAAAATTTGCCCTGAAAATTTCCCCCCCTGGAAACTACCCTCTCCATGGAAAATTCTCCCAGTAGAAAATTCACCCTCCCCTCCCCACCCAAAAAACATATGCATACTTCCCAATAACAAATGAAACAATGGACAAATTTTATAACTTAGAAACCTTTCCCTAGGGGCTGTAAGGGGTCGTTTTATCTCCAAAGACATAGCTATTGGGCCTTTAAACTATGCTGAACAAAAATGCTATCTCAAAATTTCGATCGGACGATTTTGGGAAAAAGTGGCGCGGGAGGGGGCCAGGCTGCACTCTATTTTTTTGGTCACTTAAAAATGGCACTAGAACTTTTGATTTCCATTAGAATGAGCTCCCTCCCGACATTCTAGGCCCACTGGGCCGAAAAGATCACCCCTGAAAAAAACACACATCCGTGGTTTTCTTCTGGCAAAAATTACAAAATTCCACTTTTTTGTAGACATAAGCTTGAAACCGCTATAATAGGGTTCTTTGATACGCTGAATCTGATGGTGTGATTTTCATTACAGTTCCATGACTTCATAGGGGTCTTTCCCCCTTTTTTAGAAAATTTCTTCATGCTCGTAGTTTTTGATGGGTAAGACTAAACTTAATGAACCTTATATATTTGGAATCAGCATAATGATCTAAATCTTTTGGTATATCTATTGGTATCAAAATTCGGTTTTTTAGACCTTTGGTTACTATTGAGGCGGGTCACTTCTTACGTACAAGTCGTTACCACGAACTGTTTGATTACCCATCAAAATCCAAACAGAGATCATTGAAATATTGATAGTTTTTTCTGCGTTACCAAAAGTATTGTATTCATAAAACTTTACATTTTCATGAAATGTAATTAAGCAAATTGAAAAGGTTTTTCAACTAAGTAAGGAGAAAGTTTAAAACTTAAAACAATTATAAATTACTACTGTATATAAGGGGGACTGCCCCCTTCTCAACACCTTGCTCATTAAACAAAAGTTTTTTAGTGTTTTGAAATTTTTGTTTCCAATTACACATTTTCTTAAAAAAAATGGAAAAAATCCAAACTTCACAGTAAAGAGTAAGGAGCTAAGGAGGAGACACCCCCTTCATACAAAGAATAATCTGTTCAAATAGGTTTCAAATCTGTTCCTTGCTTTCAGTTAAAAAGCTCTTTTCTTATTTAATTAATTAAAAAACTTTTTCCACAAAATATGTTTTTCAAAAAAAAAGTAGAGAACTCCATTAAACCAAAAATGAACAAAAATAGAATCAAATAATCTACCAAGCGTACAACTACCACAAATCAGCATTAATATATAAATGAAATCCAAAAGGAACAGAAATTTAAATAGATAACAGAGGCAAACTCAAAACGAGCAGAAATTAATAAGAGTAGGCTCTAAACCCAATGCTTTCTAAAAACCAGAATATAATTTGCACTTTGCTAAAAAAATTCAAATGAATTTACTGAAATAAATTTTCATTGTCAGTTTAATATACATATGCTGATATTTATTCCTTAAAATCTTAACTAATTTTTGATTTCTTAAAGTTATAATCAAATTTTTGATTATCCAGGGCCAAACAAAAATAGGACGTCCCCGAATGAGGTGGTAGGAGGTCGTAAGCAAGAATTTAAGGGATATTGGAACTTCTTGGGATGGGGTAAAGAGGGAGGCATCGAATAGATTGGAATGAAGGATGATCGTAAGTAGCGGTGTTGGCCTCAGGCACCTTGGTCCTGCAATGAGTTGTTGGTAGTAGTGGTAGTAATAACATATTCCTTACAAAATTGATAGCTAGCACAAGTGCCCAACATAGTTTTGATTGTGTTGAGCTCATTTTGAGTATAGTCGTTATCTGAAGCGAGAGAACAGGCTTAAAATGTAATGTAGGACTTTCAGGAAGGAGTTCATTTACACCTCGTCCAGCTACACTACTGATGTGAGAACCGTCTTAATAGATTTTAAAAATGGATAGTGGGAATTTTTAACTGTATTTTTCTTTATTTGTAAGCTTAGCCGTCAAAATTATATTGACAAAGTAAACTGATATATTGCAATTCCTTGGTTTTAGTTAAGATTAATTTGATGTAATTGACAGATTTAATTCTATTTTAGTGTGTCTTAAAAGATGTTTCAAGACACAGGTTCTGTCTTGTAGCAAAATAAGTAGCTTCTTCACAGATAGATATATTTAGAATTTGCAGATTGCTGATTAAAGATATTATCATAGTCAGGTCAGGATATAATTTTAGAAGGTTCAAGCTGATTTTGTACAGTGTATCCGACTACAAAAAAGATATTTTCTGTATCCAACATGTCCTAAGAAGATATTTTTCTATCTTGTTGATTCAAAACTGTCTATTGGGTCCTCTCCCTCGATTGTGGTAATTATTGAGTTAAATATAACTAAGAATCTGATAGTTAGGTAATTGTCCTACAGTGATTTTTTTACGTCCTTTTCCTGGCTGCCACTTCGTAATGGCACGTTAGAGGGGTTGAAATCACACCCAAAAATTTTAGAACTAGGTTTTGTGTATCCAAAGGTAGAAACAAAGATAATTCTGGTGAAAGAATTTTTCGTAGCCAGCAGTTGAACAATTTTTGTTCGTAAAGTGCTTCTGAGGTTTTCCTGAGTAGTGTCAGTAGCGTCAGTTCTGAGTACAAGATCTCATTTTGGAGGTGGGGAGAATATTTTGGAGAGGGAAAAACTTTAAAAAACACGGAAGACTGGGGAGAATGTTGCGTATATATCGAATTTTGATGTACATATATCTATAAATTCCTCCTTTCATTGATGTGTCCTTTGAATAGTTGGGCCTCCCTTTATATAGATTATAAATTATTGGAGGCAAAAAGTGGCATCAAGTGGTTCAAATGATGTATAGTAGGCCTATGTTTTCAGTTTGATTTTAGATCCTCCAATCCAAGTCGTTTGCATCGTTTATCTCACAAAAATTACCACAAAAACGAATTATGGAAAAGAATTTTATTTTATGAAACAATCATTTAAAACACACCAAAAGTAAGATACCTATGCTTACTCTACCACACATCAAACTCTTTTCAAGTATACCAACCCAATGCTTTTTAAAATAAACCTTACAAAAAATTACAAAAGTAAAACGATAAGATTTTCACAATTTTAACAACATTTCAGCGTATACAGCTGAAAGTAAACGTAAAATCTGGTAAACAAAATCAATAAACTGCTAAAAAAAGTATGGCAAATATTTGTGTATCGTCAGAAATATAATAAACAAAATGTAGGCCTAACCATGCACCCAAACTTTTTGGAGTTTCTAGCATTTGAATACGGTACATGAAACTTTAAAAAAGTACTAAGAAATCTGCCAAAATTGATCCTTCAATACAACCTCATGAGAATTTTATTTCATGAGAATCCAAAGTCCATGTCCTTATGTCTTTTGGAAACAGTCGCATTAGTTGATATAATAAACCACCCTTATTAAGAACCATGAAAGAATATTTACAAAATGATTTGAAAATTTTATTGTAAATTTCGTTGAGAATACAATTAATTTAGATGAGCTGGAAACTTCCTATTGATAAATCTTTTTCTTGTCTTTTGAGGATTCCTTGTTTAGAAAATATTAAATATTAAATGTTGTTTGTTTTGCATTTCTCTCCTTATTTTGAACTAAGTTGATAGAAATAAGTGAAAAATGTTTATACCAACTGAGGGCTGAACTTTTCTTAAACAGCCACTATTTCTAATATTCGCATTGTCGAACAAGTATTTACATCACCAATATTCCACAAACACAAACTTTTTTCCACATTCACCCAAACCTGATGATTTAAAACACATCGTTGAAAACTGTAACAGTTATGATATTATGTAAATTTACGTAAGTATACCAGTTATGTAATCAATCCATATCTAAGACGTCAACACTGGCAAGATATTTTTCACTAGAACAGCTTTTTCTCAAGTTCTGAACACTTGCACAACTTAGGCTTCTAGTCCTTAAGGTCCAGAACACCTACAAACACAACACGAGGGGAAAAGAAACCAGTCCATAAAAATTCCTTTGCAGTCGTTGTCTGGATCATAGGCTAGAAGTCTGTGCCACTTGTATTTCTGCTCGCAGGTACATTCCCCACCGCACCTTTTTGTGGCTGCCTTCCTGTAAGAAGAAAAAAACATTTGTTCACATACGTGTTCAGTGGTGTCGATTCACAAAAATGTAGCGGGGCCAAGGATTCTTTTAAATATTTTTTAATAAAGATAAAAAAGAACAAAATATATTTACCCAAAACAGGGGGTAACCATAGATCTAGATTCTCTTAATTTGCATCTTCTGCACCAACTACGATTTGCTAAGTTTCAGCTACCACTGCAACAACGATTAAAATTACTTCTAAAAATTATTTTTTTTAATTGCAAAAGGCACTATAGGCCTATATAGCAATTCCTTTTAACAATAAATGCGAAACGTAATTATTGTTCAGTATTTTATTTACATCTAGAAATTACAAACTGGACGTAACTCGTCAACTATCTCTAACTTAAATCTGGTCAAATAATCCTCTACATTGTCTTTTTCTAACTTCGGTCCTAAAATATAGGCCAAAGTTTTTAGCCCAATTTTAGACAAAAAAAAATCTCCTTGGTAATTTTATAGACTTTTTTTTAGTCAGTTACTTCATACATGGTCTTTAAAATCAAAGGTTCAAACGAGTTGGATTAGTTGTTAATAAATAAAGTTAATGAACCCTTCTCTCTCCCTCTCCCTCCCTCTCTGAGTCTTTCTCTCCTTCTTATACATTCTCTCTATCCCCCTCCTTTCCTTACTCTCTCTCTCTGCCTCTCTTTTTCTTTCTTTATTCCCCCTTCTCTCTTTTTCTCTCTCCTTTTCTTCCTCTCAATCTTTTACTTTGTTTAGCATTCCAGTCCGAACCTCAACATTAATATTTGGTGCTAGCATCAAGTCTTTTCCACTATTTTATTTAGAACTAAGTATTTGAAATATATTTACCATTATTAAATTTACTTTTGAAAAGATTTTTTCAACATGAATCGGCTAACTTCAGGACTCCGAAAAGCCAAGATGAACTATAACAGATTCTATTACTTCTTCTGAATACCAAGAAGAAAAGATTTTCAAACTATATTAAAAAAGAAACAATAGTACATCCTTTCTTACGGCAGACTTCCTTGAAGGAAGGTTGGAGATTTTTGCTTCTTTTTTTTCTTTTCTTTATGTCTACTTGCAACAATGACTTCTTTGTATTTATTTATATTTACATTACAGAATTAACTTTGAACTAAACTTTTTTTAAGACACCATTCATCATTTACCAAGTAACAGTCTAAGAAGAAACAAAGCTCTGAAGACGGACGGCTATAACAATTAATATCCATAAATTCATCTTAATGACTTGAATACAAACAAGAATTACTACAAAAAATAATTCAAAATCGAAGACCAATCTCTCTCTTCTGGAAAAAACACACAAACTATGATCCCTCTTTCTCCGCTTCTTAAAAATTCTTAAATTGCTGTTAAGCCGCCTTTAAACCCGTTGGAAGCACATTTCAAGTACTCGGTCTCACATTCCTAGTCCTATACTCATGTAAGCAAATGCTAATTTTATAAAAGTCAGAAAAAAAATATCAGAACATGCATAGTTCTAACATCGATATACAATTTCAACCTGATTCATCAGTCTGGAATTTCTGTGGCGCTTCTCTGTATCCTTAAAATCTTTTCACATACAAGATGAGATATATTTCCCATAAAAAAAAAAAAAATCAAGATGCACCTAATTATGCACTTATCTCCACAAAGGCTCCACGGCCTTTAAAATAGGGAGAAAGTAAAATTTAGAAAATAAGAGAGAGAGAGAGAGAGAGAGAGATGGCAGAGAGAGGGGGAGAGAGAGAGAGAGAGAGAGAGAGAGAGAGAGAGAGGGAGAGAGAGAGAGAGATACTCCTCACACTGCCTGAGTTTGCTTGTTTGCTGTTAATGAGATAAAGCTATCACATTACTTTGAGGTTGTTTTCCTTTTGATCTTTACCCTCTATGGATAGATTTATAGTTAAATTAAATTGAGAGATCTTGTCCATTTCCTAGAACAGGTCTTTCCCTCTGGGTATTTTCGCCAACGCCATCTTTTTTCTGAAGTAGACTGGCACGCCATCTATATCGCCAATTTCAACATCAGTGCGTTCATATTATTAAATTTTACTAATAAGCGAGCAGAAGAGGGGAGTTTCTTGTCGCAAGGGCCGTTGTACCTGCCGGGAGTGTTACTCCCTTAAACTGCGGGGATCAGGTAGCAAGAAACTACGCTTCCCTCGCTTATTAGCTTAAATAGCTCTGTATTCTGTAAATAGTAGAATTCGTCAGTCGTGCGCGCAACATCCCATGCTGCTGTGCATAGAGCTTGTTACGTCATGATGTTTGAACAGAGTGAGAATTTGCATTATTCGCCCGTGTTGAATTTTGTTCAGCGAAACAAGGAAGAGGGAATAGATGATGAGACTATCAAAAGATTTGGAGCGGAGTTTTTTGATTGCGAAGTGATTGTGATCGCAAAGAAATGGCTGGGCTTGAAGCTGGATCCTGATGCGCTTTTTCAGAAGCGAAACGGAACGAAGGCACCATCTAATCACCTTGGTGATATCTTGGAAATGCTGAGAAAAGGTGATTCAGATTGTTTTACAATTCCGACTTTCGTCATTCGAAGCCCTTCGGAAGTGCCAGTTATCCCGGCTTCGGCTTACTCGGCTTTGCTCTCGAAAGTCAATGAACTGAACTTGCATCTAAAAACTATATCCAATCAGTTCGAGTCTTATTCAGCCAATTTTCCACCGCTACCCCAGCCTGGGGATGCTGCTTCTTCACTATCGAGTAGCCATGCTACAGTGATTGTTTCAAACCTTCCGCAAACAGTTTGCAACCCCAAAAGTTGAAAGGAATTCTTAGACCAATTGTCAGGTCACGAGTCAGTTTCCAGTGTCCGCCCACGAGGTGACAAGTTGTATGTCAACATTGAGAAATCTGTTATTTCGGATTTCTGCAATTCAATTAGTGCAGCCGCATCGGGTGCTACCACTAAAACTGTGCTTAAGCGTCACCTTGGGATTGCTAGAGGTATCCCTGAGGATTTTGACATTGCTGGACTAAATTCGTACCCTGGTGTGACTGAAGCCACTCGTTTCGGCTCTTCACAAACAATTAAGCTAGAGTTTTCGGATACATTCGCAAAAGGCAATGCCATCAAGAACGGCCTGAAAATAGGTTACGAAATATTCCGTGTGTACGATTTCATCAGTGTACCCCGTTGCTGCTTCAAATGCCGATCCCCAGATCACATGATGAAGGATTGCACCAGTCCTGTTGATAAATGTGCTCGTTGTGCCGGTAATCATACTGCCACTAAGGAAACGCCTTGCCAAAATAGCCCCAAATGTGCGAACTGCAACGGTGATCATACATCCTTTAGTTTGAAATGTCCAGTGCTCAAGTCTCGCGTTTCGAGTAGTGCCCGAAAATGATGCAGTCCCTTTCAGCTGTCTCGTACAACATAAATGGTACCAGAAGAAAAGAGCATGTTATTGACGAACTTGCATGTAACTATGACATTGTCTGTTTGCAAGAACACTTATTATCGTCGGCTAATACAAACCTGCTAAAAAGAAGTGCTAATCACGTCGTTTTCGTATCGGCGGCACGAACTACTTTCGGACGGCCGTCGGGTGGGCTTGCTTGTATACTGAACCGAAATAGTGTTGCTTGCTACTCGCCTGTGCTTTTTCACAGTGATCCTAACATTTTGGCCGTGCGGATTAACGATTTAGTGATCGTAAATGTTTACTTGCCTTGTGACAGAAAATCGGTTCAGTCTCTTAACAGATTCGCTAAGACTTGCAGTGTATTACAGAAACTTTTGGAATCCGTCTCAAATCAAGGTTATCGTTTTTTGATCGCTGGAGACTTTAACGCTGACCTGCTGTCATCGAATATTCGCTCGGATTTGATATTTGATTCGCTGCCGCAGTTTAAGCTGGTTGAAAAAACTTGTATATATTCTTATCTTCATCATTCCGGTAGTCAAAGTAATATTGATCATGTTGTTTGTTCTCCGGGCCTACCCGTTTCTACTGTAACTGTTCATGAAGATCATTGCGATTTAGATCACCTACCGATTTCGTTTGTTTTTCAAATACCGATTTGTACTAATCGTAATGCTTTACAAGCAGGACGAAGATGGGTTTTCCGTCGAAATTGGAATAAGATAAATTTATCGCTGTATATTTTTACGCTAGCTATGCTACTTGCTACAATTCAAGTTCCTTTCCACCTTCTACAGCTTAGTTGTAAGTCTTCAAATGATAAAAATACTATAAATGATTATTATCTAAAATTAGTATCTTGCCTTAAAACAGCTGAATTGACCGCTGTACCACAGGAGCGAGTCAGGCGAAACACGCGTAAACCGGAGTGGTCGTGGGATCCTGAATTGAAATCGATTAAAAATAAAGCAAAGTTTTGGTTGCGGATTTGGGTTTCTTGTGGTCGTCCGTCTGAAGGGGTTATTCATCAAATAAAGCAAAAGACAAAATTAGAATATAAAAAGTACCTGCGCTCGACTAAATCAAAAATATCGAATTTCCCGTTAAGTAAATCTGATTGGCAAAAGGTAATTAATTCTGAAAAACTTGATGATTCTTTTGCTACAAGCCCGATTAGTGCCGGTGGATGGCATAGTTATTACAGTAAAGTTTTTAGTTCAGTGAATTATCATGTCCATTCGGTTTTTTCGAAACTTCTCATTGCCGCACTTCCCGTATCGCTGAGCCAAACTCATATTTTGTCTGTTGAGCTCTCTGTGGTTCAGCAGGCAGTAAAAAGGTTGAAATCAAATTCCCTCGATTGTGATGGCATTTCTGCCAACCATTTAAAAGTTGATTGCCCACTTCTTTTTCAACACCTGCAGTTGCTTTTTCAAATGTGCTTGTGTGCGTCTGCGGTACCGGATAGCTTCCTATGTGGGTCTGTAACATCAATTCTTAAAAGAGGAAAACCTCCTAGCGATTGCTCGTCGTATCGGCCAATAACTGTGTCATGCAATCTCAGTAAAGTTTTTGAATATGTTCTTCTTCCGTCCATATCGAGTGCACATTTTGGCGAAAATCAGCTTGGTTTTTCGTCTGGGGTGGGGTGCCAGCAAGCCCATCGAGTTCTAATTAATTTTCTTATCGATGCGACTAAAAAGGGATATGAACTCCATCTTTGCGCCTTGGACCTTTCCAAGGCTTTTGACAGCGTCGTCCACTCACAAGCTCTGTTTTCCCTTTTTAGTCATGGCATTAATCTTTCTCTGGTTTCTCTCCTTCGTTATTGGTATGCCAATTCTTTTCTACGAATAAAAGCTGAAGGGGTTATTTCCGATTCTAAAATTCCGGTTCGGCGTGGTGTCAGACAAGGTGCTGTCCTTTCCCCTTCTATCTTTAAACTTTGCATTTCTTCTGTTTTATCTTCTATCCCAACCACTTGTATTTTTCAGGCGATAAATCTTTCTTACATAGCGTATGCTGATGATATACTTCTAATTAGTAGGACTAGAAAAGGTCTTTCTGTTTCTGTATCTACAGTTGCAACAAACCTTAGTAAGATTGGTCTATCACTGAATTTCTCTAAATGTGAATATCTTTCGTTTAATAGTAATTGTAACTCGCCTTTAGATTGCGCTTCTTTTTCTGTCCCATGTGTTTCTTCTTTTCGGTGGTTGGGTATAAACATTGCTAAAAATCTTAAATCTCTCCGAGAACAAGCCGTGGCGAATTGTAAGAAAAAGATCCAAGTATCTTATTCCAAAATTGTTGCCAATCGGGGGAAATACAGTAGGAAGACCCTTGCTAAATTGTATTCTGTTTTTACTGATCATTCAATTTTGTTCCTTTCTGGTGTTTATCCCATTCTTGGGCGAAAAAATACCCGGTCATTACGTTCTTATTATTTTCGGTTCTCGCGTTTTCTACTGTATTTGCCTCCATGGTACCGGAACCGTAACCTTGTTTCAGTTTTTGGGCTTCCAGATATAACTGAAAAGCTAGTTGAGCTTGCTGACAAACTCCCCCAGACAGTGAAGGCTCTCCCAGCTCATCATGGGTTTGTACGCCTCCTTCATTGATTTAGTGTCTTTGCTGTATATTTAGTCGATTTGTATGTATTTTTTCTTTTCTTTTATTTATACTCCGCTTTTGTTACCTTAGCGGGTTAAAAATAAATTATTATTATTATTATTTGGGTTCAAATAATGGACAACAAGAAGGAAAGTCATATTTTACCCATTTAAGGTCATATTTGCTCCATAAAGGCATCCTATGTCTTTATCTATGTCTTTTGTTTTCGTTTATTAGTTTATCTATGTCTTTTGTTTATGTTGTTGTCTAGGATGTTGAATATGATGTTGTCTCTGTTAATATTTCTCTATGTTGTGTTCTGTTTTTGTTGTTACTGTAATGTATATCAGATTAAAATGTTAAGAATGTGTTTTAGATGGTTCACATTTGTTAAAAAGAGCCCTCAGGGGCTGGGGGGGTGGTAGAAAGGTAACAGAACAATCAAATAATTTAGAATATATACAAATTAGCAAGGAGCCTTTATGATTTATTTATAGATTTAAGGAGGGACCCAAGGCCTCTTGTGAGTACTCTTGATCAGATTTGATAACATGAAATTTTTAGAGAAGAGGAAAGGGGACAATTTCTTGGGACAATATTTAGATAAAATAAAAAACGTCCGTAACTTTTATGGAGGAATTAAAATATAATTTTCAAATTTTCTACTGTATTTGACCCGGGGGTACTGGAACTGTAACCCTGTCTTAGTTTTTGGGCTTCCCGGTATAATTGAAAAGCTTGTTGGGCTTGCTGAAATTATCCCCCAGATAGTGAAGGCTCTCCCAGCTCATCATGGGTTTGTCCGCCTCCGTCTTTAATTTCGTGCTTTTACTGTGTATTTGCTGTGCTTTTACTGCGTATTTAGTGTTTTATTGTGTATTACTGTGTATTTAGTCGCTTTGTATGCATTTTTTGTTCTTTCTTATATCTATACTCCGCTTTTGTTAATTTAGCGGGTTAAAAATAAATTATTATTATTACTGTATTTCGTAAAACTTGGACACGTTTAAAATAAGAGTAAAATGTAATAGCCCATAAAACATAACCATAAAAAATATGAAAACTAACTAGTCTTGATATAACAAAAAAAATTATTTGGAAGAAAATATTTCAAATGATGAACATCTTTAATAAATGATTACACCCTCCCCACTTTAAAGGCAACAACATTTTCTGAGTATATTTCATAGGTTCTCTTTGCTGAAAAAGCCTTTTCTGAGTATATTTCATAGGTTCTCTTTGCTGAAAAAGCCGATTGTGCTGACAACAATTATTAATGGTGACGTATTCGAAAAATTCAGAAAGCACTTGGACGCATTTAGTAAAGTTTTGCAGGAATTAAAAAAAAATTGCAGGCTATGCTACATCAGCAATAGCTCTCTTTCCCCCTGCAAAATATACGGAAGCATCAGTGGAACTTAGCTTGCAAAGGTTCTTGACTACCTTGAATTTGACTTATATAGGCCTCCTGTAAGCCACACGAGTTGTCATGTGCAAAGGCCAACATGAAAGGCGCGTTAAACTATATCTAAATGCAAATTTGGTACCCAGATATTTTGTTCTTGAGTTGTTCACAGATCAGAGGCAACGCTGTAGCGTTGCCTATAATAAAGGCCATACGGCTCTAATGTTTTATTATTATTGTTTTTTTCCCCCAGAGGCACTTCATACGGAAGGGGTCGTCATAAAAACGTCAAAGGGGGCTAATTCGATTGGAAATCGAGAGTTCTATTGCCCTTTTTAATAGTCAAAAATGATTGGAGGGCAACTAGCCCCCTCCCCACAACCATCATTCCCCCAAGCACATCCAATCAAAATTTTGAGATAGCCATTTTGTTCAGCATAGTTGATTTCCAGATAGAAAATATGTTTTTGAGGAGGATACTCCCCCACAACCCACAGGGCAAGGGATTTAAGTTATGCCCTGGGGGCATATAAGGTTTTTATAGAAGCCGTTGTTGTAGAAACTTCAAAACAGGCTCAATCGATTGGAAATTAAGGGGCTAGTGCCCTTTTTAATAGTCGAAAGTGAATGGAGTGTAACTAGCCCCCTCCCCCCCCCCCACGCCCATCATTTCCCCAAACACATCCAATCAAAATTTTGAGATAGCCATTTTGTTCAGCGTAGTGGATTTCCAGATACAAAATATGTTTTTGAGGAGGACACTCCCCCACAACCCTCAGGGCAAGGATTTTAAGTTATACCCTGGGGGCATATAAGGTTCTTATAGAAGGTGTTGTCGTAGAAACTTCAAAAAAGGCTCATTCGATTGGAAATTCAAAAAGCTTGTGCCCTTTTTAATAGTCAAAAGTGATTGGAGGGCAACTAGCCCCCCCCCCTCCCTCTACGCCCATTATTCCCCCAAACACATCCACTCAAAATTTTGAGATAGCCATTTTGTTCAGCGTAGTTGATTTCCAGATAGAAAATATATTTTTGAGGAGGACACTCCCCCACAAACCTTAGGGCAAGGGTTTTAAGTTATACCCTAGGGGCATATAAGGCTTTTATAGAAGGCGTTGTCGTGGAAACTTCAAAATAGGCTCATTCGATTGGAAATTCAAAAAGCTAGTGCGCATTTTAATAGTCGAAAGTGATTGGAGGGCAACTAGCCCCCCCCCATACGCCCATTATTCCCCCAAACACATCCAATCAAAATTGTGAGATAGCCATTTTGTTCAGCGTAGTTGATTTCCAGATAGAAAATATATTTTTGAGGAGGAAACTCCCCCACAACCCTCCGGGCAAGGGTTTTAAGTTATACCCTGGGGGTATATAAGGTTTTTATAGAAGGTGTTGTCGTAGAAACTTCAAGGCTCATTCGATTGGAAATTCAAAAAGCTAGTGCCCTTTTTAATAGTCGAAAGTGATTGGAGTGCAGCCAGCCCCTCCCCCCACGCCCATCATTTCCCCAAAGACATCCAATCAAAATTTTGAGATAGCCATTTTGTTCAGCGTAGTTGATTTCCAGATAGAAAATACGCTTTTGAGGAGGACACTCCCCAAGAACCTTCAGGGCAAGGGTTTTAAGATATGCCCTGGGGGCATATAAGGTTTTTATAGAAGGCATTGTCGTAGAAACTTCAAAAAAACTCATTCGATTGGAAATTCAAAGCGATAGTGCCCTTTTTAATAGTCGAAAGTGATTGGAGGGGATCTAGCCCCCCCCCCACGCCCATCATTCCCCCAAACACATCCAATCAAAGTTTTGAGATAGCCATTTTCTTCAGCGTAGTTGATTTTCGCATAGAAAACATGTTTTTGAGGAGGACAATCCCCCTCAACCCTCAGGGCAAGGGTTTTAAGTTATGCCCTGGGGGCATATAAGGTTTTTATAGAAGGCGTTGTTATAGAAACTTCAAAAAAGGCTCATTCAATTGGAAATTAGAGGGAAAGTGCCCTTTTTAATAGTCGAAAGTGATTGGAGGGCAACTAGCCCCCCCACGCCCATCATGTCCCCAAACACCTCCCATCAAAATTTTGAGATAGCCATTTTGTTCAGCGTAGTTGATTTCCACATAGAAAATATGCTTTTGAGGAGGAAACTCCCCAAGAACCTTCAGTGCAAGGATTTTAAGATATGCCCTGGGAGCATATAAGGTTTTTATAGAAGGCGTTGTCGTAGAAACTTCAAAAAGGCTCATTCGATTGGAAATTGAAAGCGCTAGTGCCTTTTTTAATAGTCGAACGTGATTGGGGGGGGAACTAGCCCCCCCCCCCCCACGCCCATCATTCCCCCAAACACATCCAATCAAAATTTTGAGATAGCCTTTTTGTTCAGCGTAGTCGATTTTCACATAGAAAACATGTTTTTGAGGAGGACAATCCCCCACAACCCTCAGAGCAAGGGTTTTAAGTTATGCCCTGGGGGCATATAAGGTTTTTATAGAAGGTGTTGCCATAGAAACTTCAAAAAAGGCTCATTCGATTGGAAATTCAAAGGGAAAGTGCCCTTTTTAATAGTCGAAAGGGATTTGAGGGCAACTAGCCCCCCCCCCCACGCCCATCATTTCCCCAAACACATCCAATCAAAATTTTGAGATAGCTATTTTGTTCAGCGTAGTTGATTTTCAGATAGAAAATATTTTTTTGAGGAGGACAATCCCCCGAAACCCTCAAGGCAAGGGTTTTAAGTTCTGCCCCTGGGGGCTTATAAGGTTTTTATAGAAGGCGTTGTCGTAGAAACTTCAAAAAAGGCTCATTCGATTAGAAATTTAAAGGGCTAGTGCCGTTTTTGATAGTCGAAAGTGATTCGAGGGCAACTAGCCCCCCCCACGCTAAACATTCCCCCAAGCACAGCCCAGCAAAATTTTGAGATAACCATTTCGTTCAGCCTACTTGATTTCCAGATAGAAAATATATTTTTGAGAAGGACAATCCCCCAAAACCCTCTGGGCAAGGGTTTTACTTTGATCCCTGGGGGCATATAATTTTTTAAAAGAAGGCGTTGTCATAGAAACTTCAAAAATGACTTATTTGATAAGAAATTCAAAGGGCTAGTGTCCATTTTAATAGTCGAAAGTGATGTTATTTGGGACAAACGAACGAAAAGAAATGAAAATTAACTACCTCACAAACGTAAAGATAACTGGTGCAAACCATAAATACATGAATAAATCTTATATAGCTTCAATATTTTTTATTATTTCCCCCCAGAGCTGCTCTATATGCAAGGGTTAAAAATAAAATTTTGTTAAAAATACTTGAAAGGTTAAGTATCAAAACTCTGGCGTCGACAAAACCCCCCAGGGCCCGGGGGAAGGAAGAGATTCTCGTATAAACTTCTGAGATGGCTCATTTGATTGGAAATTGGAAGTTCTAGTCCAGCTCTTAAGAGTCAAAATTGATCGAAGGGCAAATAATCCCCCCACACGCCCTTTTTCCCCACCCCTTTCTTTGAAATAATTCTGTTTATACCTGAAGGTCCGTTGAGAGTTAGAATGTTTAGGTATTAACACACACCTATTAGGCATCTCCTGTCCTCCTTAACAAGGAAAGAAACAGAGAGTTTAAGGCAGTGGCAGATCCTGGGGAGAGGACACCACCCTACAACCCCCATCGCAGAGGTTTTAATTCTGACACTGGGGGCATATAGTGTTCTTAAGAACGCGTTGTCGTAGATATTTCAAAAAAGGCTCACTCAACTGGAAATTGAAAAGGTTAGTGCCGCTTTTAATAATCAAACATGATTGGATGGCAGCTAGCCCTCCTCTCATGCCCGCCTTTTCCCCAAACAAATCCAATCAAAATTTGTAGATAGCCATTTTATTAAACGTAGTTTTAAGCTCTGGAAATTAGGTCTTTGAGGATGGAAACTCCCCCACAGCCCTCAGGGCAAGGGTTGTAAATTAAGGATTCTCCGAATCCTTCCTATTATTTCTTATGGAAGGGATGCTCGTATAAACTTTAGAGAGGGCTCATTTGGCTGTAAATTGAAAGTTCTTGTTCACTTTTTAAGAGTCAAAAGAGATTGGAGGGTAACTAGCCCCCCCCCTCCCTCCTCCAAGCCCTAAATGCATCAGATAAAAGTTTTGAGATAGATTTTTTGTTAAAATAGTTCAAAGCTCTGATAACAAAAAACTCTGGTGTCAACATAACCCATCAGGGCCCGGGGGTAGGTGTTTTAAGTTATACCCTGGGACATAACTTATTAAGGGGGGTTTAAAACTTATGGGAAGGGGTTTTGTTTGGGAAGAACACATAGGAAATCTATTATAATTATCCAATTATAAGGTTAAAATACAGACTCTGTGATAGATGCAAAATTGATTTGGCACACAAAATCCTATTAATGTCAATTCCAAACAGTCGTGATCCCTTTGTGCCAGCAAGTGAAATGGTCTAAACCCCCTTATTGGAGCTATTTTTTCAACCCATTCATTGTTGTCAATCGCTGTCCACAAGTTATGCAAGCTGTCTATTGTTCATATATAACGTTTTTATCAAAGAGGTAATCGTATAGACTTTGAAAAAAGCCTCATTCGATGTAAATTTAAAGTTCTAGATCTGTATTTTAAATTCAAGAATAATCGGACAGTGAATACCCCTACCCCCCCCCCCCCATGCCATAAAAACTTGAAACTTTTTGCAATCAAAAACGAACAAAAATTAATTTAAAAAAACTATCTGAAAAATAATTTTTTCAAAAAAAAGTAAAGGCCATTTTAAACTTAAGCTCAGGAGATACAAATACCTGTTAAAATTGAAACTCAAAACAACCAGAAATTACTATTAAAGAATAAACTAAACCAAAAACGATCAGAAATTAAATAAAAAATCATGGCAAAAAATATACAACAAATAATGACATAAATGAATAAAAATAGATCTTTACGCGAGTAATGCTTAAATTGAAAATCAAAATCAAACTTAAAACGAAAAAAATATTTTGCTAATAAAGTAAACTTAAATATAAATGAAACTTAAAACGAACAGAAATTAAATATACAATCAATGAGAACAAAAATACAATATATTTTAATGTAAATGAATAAATAAATCTTAAAACGAGTGAAACTTAAAAAGAATATGCAAGTCAAGTTTGAATCGAATAAAAGTAACTACAAACAAGAGTTTGGGTATCGCCTCACTGCAGAAGCCTAAAACCTACTGCGTCATTGGCACTTTACTGAAAACGAATTATATTACAAATGTTTTCTTTTGTACTTAATATTCAAAATAAATATTAAAATTACAGTAAAATTTTGAACTGATGAGCTTTTAGCAATTAATATAATTAAGCATCAAATATTCAGTTTAATTTATTATTTCTTTTAAAGTTTGGTCAAGACAAATATAGTTTCACTACAAACAAAATTTGGATACTGCCCCCTTCTTTAAGTGTAAAAACCTAAAGCCTTCTGTGTCATTGATGCTTCACTGAAAACGAATTACTCGTATATAACAAATTTATTATTTTCTAGTTCTTTTGAAAATGAAAATAAAAATTACAGTGAAAAAAAACTTGAACTGATTGATCTTTCAACAATTAATATCATTATATATCTAATATTCAATTTGATTTTGTTTATACTTTCCAAGACTGTTCAAGACTCATATACTTTAAAAAATTTTTTTAACTCTGCCATTTTTTGCAACTAATCGTGTTAGTTTGTTATGAAAACATTCTATGGCTTCTAGGCATTTCTATTTGAGCGGAAAACTGCACCTCAAACTGTGTGGAACATGCATTTTCTTGCATGAATCACCAAAATATAATAAAATTTCAAGTTTTGGAGTGTTCCACCACTCGCAAGCAAGTGCCATTGGTATTTTTGAATCCGCATGGTCAATTTAGGGGGTGGAGGGTAGGCTAATTCTCGCAGCAGCCCCATTCCGTCGTGGTATGATTCACATTTTCAACACCTGGCGTCCGGACTATCGTATAATCTACCAAGCATACAACTACCCCAAATCAGTATCAATAAATAAATGAAACCCAAAACAAACAAAAATTGGAATAAATATTAGTCAAACTCAAAACGAGCATAAATTAATATGAGTAGGGTTCAAAACCCCTATACTTTCTAAAAGCCAGAATATAATTTGTACTTTAATGAAACAAATACAAATGAGTTTACTGAAGAAAAATGTGCATTGTCAGTTGAATGTACATATGCTGATATTTATTCCCTAAAATCTTAATTAATTTTTGATTTCTTAAAGTTACAAAAGTGAAAAAATTTCAAAGAATTGTTTTCAGTAAAGCGCCAATGATGCAGTAGGTTTTAGGCTTCTGCAGTGAGGCGATACCCAAACTCTTGTTTGTAGTAATTTTTATTCGATTCAAACTTGATTTGCATATTCTTTTTAAGTTTCACTCGTTTTAAGATTTATTTATTCATTTACATTACTATATATTGTATGTTTGTTCGCATTGATTGTTCATTTAATTTTTATTTGTTTCATATTCCATTTGTGCTTCAATAGGAAAATATTTTTTTTTTCATTTTAAGATTGATATTCATATTTAACCTTAACATTGTTTGCTTTCAGATGTATATTTACATTTATGTTATTTCTTGTTGTATGTTTTTTGCAATGATTTTTTATTTAATCTCTGGTCGTGTTGGGTTTGATTTATTATTTAATAGTAATTTCTGGTCGTTTCGAGTTTGAATTTTAACAGGTATTTGTATCTCCTGAGCTTAAGTTTAAAGTGGCCTTTACTTTTCTTTGAAAAACTTATTTTTTGGAAAGTTTTTTTTGAATTAATTCTCATAGAGAAGTCAAGGATATCCAGGTATATTCATAGAATATTCAAACTTCCAGTGGAAATATAGAATATTGGGAACTTCCCAGTGTTTTTTAAGCACTTAAGATAGAAAAGTGAATTTTTCGGGAACCAAACTACAAGCCTAGATAAAAGAAATTATTACGCGGGGGAGGGGGGGGGGCAAACAAATAAACACGTCAAAATGAGTGGATCATTTAGAAATATTTAAAAGATTAAAGATTACAGCTTTAAAATATAAACGTACTGAATTGTGGAGAGGGCACGTTCCAGACCCTCACCCCTCAATCCAAGTTATTTACGACCTTACGATAAACTATAATACACTTTGATACATTATTTTTTAGAATAGCAAAATGGAGATGTGTGTACAAATCCCGGATAATCAAGCAAGGTGAAAATTTCACTAACGATGATGGACCTATTATTCGCAAGAGCAGAATCTTGATCCATATTAGTTTATAATAAATATGCTATTATAGAATACGTACTGACAAACTTCTTGATGTATTGCCTGTTCAAAATGTTGTGTATTAACAACTGCTCGAATTTTCCCTGAACTATTTGCGGCCCAAAATGGTGTTACAACCTCAACAGTGGATTCACACGAGTCTGTCCTGAAAATAAAGGTTTTATTATTCATAAATAATTGATGAAAAGCAATACCGTTGTCTCAACAACCTCTCTCCTGGAGGGAGGGAGGATAAATTGTTTCTTTAAATTTTTGTCGGTTTTTTCTATTATTACTTTTTCATTCTTTTATTTTCTTCTTGTTTTTTTCTTTTCTTTCGTGTTGGGAATTCTCCTGAAAAAAAAAAAAATTTTTAAAAATTAAGAAGCACAGTATATCTCTTTGCCCAGAGCATAACGTGATCTTAAAAAGCAAAGGCTGTATTATTGCGTAGTGCCATCTGTATAATATTTCAATTAAGAAAAAGCTCACCTTAAGAGGCGTCGGTAATGCATTTGAATTAAGATATTGAATCAAAGCAAAACAAACGAGGAGTGTCTATTCAGTTATATTATATGACGATATAATTAAATTATATTTTCTTGAGATTTCAAGGGATTTTTCCTGTTGACATAATGTTCATACCTCTGTCCTCTGTCCTAGAAGTAAATCAGTTTTGATTCCTTCAGAAATTAGGTCTTCCTTAACTAATGGATTCAGTTATTTCAGGCAATGAATCGGCTACTATGACCTTATTCAGGCTCGAGGCATCTAGATTCTTGTTCTCATTCGTGATTTTCGAGACTTCCGTTTCCCAGTGCTGATTGAGTTCGAAGATAGCTTATAAGAAATTTCGAGTTTCTAGCTTGAGCCAGTGTTGTCACCCCGAGTTATTTATCGCTATTTATAGTGATTTTTATGTTGCCTAAACAAAAAGTCACCAAATCAGCATATAAATCACCAGATTATTGAAAAAAATCACTAAAAAATAACTAAAAGCTAGTGATTATTTTCACCTAAATACATTCTAAGAACAAACTGGCTATATATGACAAATGAAATTCAGAGAGGAAAAAAAATAACAAAATTAAAAATAAAATAAAAAAAGGTGAAAAAACGAGGATTTTGTCAGCCAGTGGCGAACCATGAAGAAGAAGAAATAAACAAATATTTAGACAAGGACATCCACCGAGTCGTCCTCAGTGCTAAACAAAAAAGAAAGAAAAGAAAAAAGAACAACGAAAATCGAACCTTTCGAAGTTTACTTGACAACGACAGAACAGAAACTAAATAAGAACCAGGTTGGAATCAATAAAAAAGAAATCTACCTAGATGATTGAGGAATAATCCTTTGTTTTGCTATAGCTTTAGCTGGCCTACAAATTTGTTCATCATTTGAACGCCCTGGCTTGAACACTTTTACTGCTTCTCAAAGTAAGAGACAGGCCAATAAGAGCTTAATTTAACGCAGACATAAGAATTGTTTTGAATTCATGAATAAGATTCACCGTTCTTGTTTTTGAACAATAGTCAAAAAATCTAGTGACACGTAAATGTTAAGTGATTATATCTCAAGCGAATATATTGCATTTTGAAGCATTTTAAAAATTTTGAAAAAGCTACTTACTTTGATGAAGGTTTTGCTTGGCGTTTTGATCTATTTTTGAACATGGATGACAAAGTTGAATAATCATGATCTATCTCAATCTCATCGTCTTCTATTGTGAAGTCTGGAAAAACATCGCTTCTTTTTTCTCTTGAGCTTCTCCTATTATCGTTTGGATTTGTTTGAAACTCTCCATACATTCTCCGAATTAACGCTTTGTTATCATCAATAAATTTTTCAATTTTGTCTCTGAAATTTTAAACGTAATTATACTTTTCTAAGATTCAAAGAGTAAGCCTAACCGGTACAAAAGGAGGATAACTTAATGCAGTCACCAAACCCAAACCAAAGCCCAAAAAGTCACAATTATATGCTTCATCATTTTTTTAAGTGAGGTGGAATATGTCATTGGAAAAAATTGTTTCCACTTTATCTTGTTATAAGACAATAGAACATACAGTAACTGATTAAACTTTTATTTTTTGATGCTAAGAATTCAGAAATCCATATTGACTTTATGGAGGATATCCCCCTTGACTGCCCGATGGGTCTTTGGGTTCTTGACACTCTATGTATACTTTCGGACGCATGGTCATAATATTCAGCTTTTATTCGTGATATATTCAGCTTTTATATCATTAATTTGTTTCAATTCTAGTCGTTATTGGCCGCATTCATAATTATGTAAAACCGAAATGGTCAGTCATAAAAATTATCTTCATAAATCTTCAAAACGTAATTGAAATGGACTAGTCATAGCAAGAATTGCTAATTTGTCCTTGCTTGAAGTTAATAAGAGTTGGATATTTTTCCTTTTTCTTATATAAAACGCCGTAGCCAAAATGAAATATTGGCTTGGGGTTGTTACGATAAATATACCTGAATATTTACATACAAGAGCGTATGTGCGTATGAGAGCCAGCGTTGTCAACGCATCGAAATAAACCGTACCAGTTTTCCCACTATAATTCTACCACAAGAGATTAATTCATACCATCTGAAGAGCCAGTTAAAAATTTGCCGCAACAAGAAGAAAATATTTGATATAGTATAACTTAAACAGATGTCCGAGTTAGAAAGAAGCAAGTAAAACCAAAATGTACTGGAAAATTTGGTTGTACCAAAAAATTCCAAATGTACCGCATCGGACCAGGACTTCTAAATACTGTAGTACCAAAAACGGTACAATTTGTACCACGTTGGTAAAGCTGATAGGAGCGTATCTGCACCCCGTGGGGGTACTAGAAGCAACTGTTGGGAAGTTGGGACCCAGTCTCCAGGTGCCGGTACTCTATCTCTGAGCAAATTATTTGAGGTAACTGGTAACTAACATAAGGAATAGCCATGGTTATTTAGGGAGTCATGTGACCGACCAAGGGTTCTATAATTTTATAGTCGTTCAGAGTAATTAGAAGGTTAAGAGCCCTTGTATTAATTGAAGATATTTTGGTGAATATTATATCGAGAATTTATATAATATGATGAAAGATCGTATTAGTTCCTTTTCTGAACGCTTCATAAGGACTGTTCCATTGAGTAGCAAAATAAATTCGATCAAACAGTTCGCGGAAATTAACTGTAAGTAAGGAGCAACCCAGCTCAACTGTAACCGAAACTCTAAAAAACAAAACTTTGATACCAATAGATGCATCAAAAGCATCAAATTTTTATGCTGATTTTAAATATATAAGTTTCATCAACTTCACCCCTACCCATCAAAAGGTACGATCCTGAGAAGATTTGCCTTATTTTCCAAAAAAGGGGGAAACATCCCCTAAAAGTCATAGCATCTTAATGAAAATCACACCATCAGATTCAGCGTATCAGAGAACCCAACTGTAGAAGTTTCATGCTCCTATCTGCACCAATGCGGAATTGTGTATTTTTGCCAGAAAAATGATCAGGGATGCGTGTTTATTTTTTTTTCCCAGGGGTGATCGTATCGACCCAATGGTCCTAGAATTTTGTAAGAGAGCTCATTCGAACGAAAATTAACAGTTCTAGTGTCCTTTTTAAGTGACCAAAAAATTGGAGGGAAACTAGGCCCCATCCTACGCTCATTTTTTCCCGAGGTCCCCGGATCAAAATTTTGAGATAGCCATTTTGTGCAGCATAGTCGAAATATTTAATAACTATGTCTTTGAGGATGACTTAATTCCCCACAGTCCCCGGGGGAAGGGCTGCAATTTATGAACTTGGCCCATTGTTTACATATGTATTGGTTATTGGTAAGTATACATATGTTTTCAGGGGGATTTTTTCTGGTGGGGGGTTTGGGTTACGTGGGCTGATCTTTCCATGAATTAATTTTCATGGGGGGAAGATAATTTCCATGAAAGGGGCGCAGGATTTCCCAGCATTATTTAAAAAACGATCAGAAATTAAATAAAAAAAACAAGTTTTTCAACTGAAAGTAAGGAGTAACATTAAAACTTAAAACTGACAGAAAGTATTACGTATATGAGGGGCTTCCCCCCTTCGTCAATACATCGCTCTTTACGCTAAAGTATTTTTAGTAATTTCAAAAGAGCTATTTATTCTAATTAAACGGCTTTTGTGATTCAGGGGTCATTCTTAAAGAATTGAAAAAAAAACATTCGAACCTTAGAGTCAAGTGTGAGGTATTGACGAGGGGGCGAGCCCCCTCATATTACGTATATGAAAAAGTTCGCCCCCTCGTCAATACCTCGCTCTTTACGCTAAAGTTCGAACTTTGTTAAATAACGGACGACACAAGCAACAAATTCTTTGTGTTATTTTCCGGCCAATCTTAGCATTTAATTTTACCTTAAGCAGCTTCATAACTATGATTTTTATGTGGTAATAAACAAAAGATATTTTATCTCTTCGGTTGTTATTAAATGAGAAAAACAAGTTTTTTTCCAACTGAAAGTAAGGAGCAACATTAAAACTTAAAACGAACATAAATTATTACGTATATATATTTAAAGATCTTTCCCTTTATTCATTTCAGTCATTTGAGAATTGCTCAACTTGTGACTCTCATTTTCATAAAAATAGTTTCTTTGGCTCTTTGGCTCTTTTGTTACTATGCCTTATAAAATTAGTTCCGCAAACATTGCTAATTTAAGTTATGTGGGAGAATTTTTCCATGGAGAAATTTCTCGTGAGGGAAGGGAATTTTCCATGCAGGGTGAGCTGGATTTTCCGACACTATCTAAAAAAGACCAGCAATTAAATAAAAAATAAGTTTTTTTCAATTGTAAGTAAGAAGCAATATTAAAACTTGAAACGAACAGAAAATATTACGTATATGAGATGGGTTGCCTCCCCTCAATAGCTCGCTCTTGCGCTAAAGTTTCTTTTTAACTTGTAAAAGAGGTTATTATTCTAATTAAACAGCCTTTGTGATTCAGAAGTCATTCTTAAATAACTAGAACAACAATCAAACTTGATCAGTGTAGGGTTATTATTAGTTTTAAGACAGTAAAATTAATATGCGCATTTCGTTTTAATTATTCATGTACGGTGAGCCAAATTAAAAACTTGCATTAATTCAAAAACTTTCAGAAATTAAATAAAAAACAAGTTTTTCTAACTGAAAGTAAGGAGCGACATTAAAACTTAAAACGAATAGAAATTGTTCCGTATATGAAAGGGGCTGCCCCCTCCTCTACGCCCCGCTCTTTACGCTAAAGTTTTTTATTATCTTATAAAGTAGAGTTTGGAAAAAGAGTCAAACTTTAGCGTAAAGAGCGGGGCGTTGAGGTGGGGACAATCCCTTTCATATACGGCATAATTTCTGCTCGTTTTAAGTTTTAATGCCGCTCCTTACTTTCAGTTAAAAACAACTTGTTTTTTTTTATTTAATCTCTATACAGAAGCTATACAGATCGAATAACATCCCCAAATTATTTTTTTATGTGGAATACAAATTATTGACGTATTCTTCCCAGGCTCGACATTTAATGAATGAATGAAGTAATTCCCCTGAAAGTAAAATTCTTTACTTACATGAAAGTAATTTCACGGAAATTGACTGTATATAGGTTTTTAATGACAGAAAGCAATCTGAAGAGAGGGGTGAAACCCCTCACAGTTTATCCTTTGATACATAACTGACTAAAATAAGTTCATTTAAAATATTTTAAATGTTCAATTTCTCTCATTAGGCACACAGGGGGTGTTTTCGACTTCGATCCCCTTCCCTTCCGTCTCGGAACATCAAGATTTTTGCATTTTTTTTAATTTCGTCCAATATTGGTTAATTTCACCTGTTTGATTTTTTTTCCTCTTCCTTGCCATTAGATAAATCCCACGTACGTTCCTGAATGTCCCTGTCGGCCAACTTCTTTCCGTACTTATTTTACAAATAAATCCATAATTATTTTCCCACAAATATACCCCGCGTACGTTTCTGAATGTCCCTGTCGGCCAACTTCTATCCATATTTATTCCAAAAATAAATTCAGCGTACTTTCCTGAATGTCTGTGTTGCTAAACTTTGTTCAAATAGATCGGTATTTTTCGAGGATTATATCCACTTTTTGAAGCTAGTGTAAGACACGTTTTCAAGCTTGCCAGCTAGTGTAAGAAACTTTGATAAAACAAACACTCAAATTTCCATCTCGCACTGTTCGAACGACTGTTCTTGACATGAGATGACGTGTGTCGGTAAGACAAAGACTCAGCATATTAAGATGGCATACAGATAGGTCTTGTTATAAGTTACCCTAGTGAGTAATACAAGTCACAATATGGATGCAGTGGCGGATCCAGGGGGGAGAGGCGCGCCCCCCTAACGTAGTCTAAAGTAGTGTACTTTACTTAATTAACGCAAGATTAAATTAATTAAACTTGCTCCTAAAGCGAGTTCATCGGATCAAGCTATTTTGTACCCCCCCCCCCCCAAAAAAAAAATCCTGGATCCTCCTCTGTATGGATGAGCTACTTACGTAGGGTATCGATTCCCGGCAGTTGGACAGAACAGTTGATTAAGTCTTTTGATGCAAGGCAACCCTCTTATTATCTCTCCTTTAACCTCCACGCCAAGAGCTACAGATAACGCTGTCCATAATATCTAAAAGAAAAACATATCCATAATATCTAAAAGAAAATCTGTTTCAGAGCAACTACTCATGCTCACTAACCACATAAATAGCATAAAAATCAAACATAAAATGCTAGCAGACTCACTACAACCTGACAACCTTAAATCTTCAGTGAAAGGGTTACATGATGACCTTATATTGGCTAAGATCTCTTCCCAGGTAGATGAGGCAGTGGTTAAAATGAATGAGGAACAGACATTCATGCAACATAATGTCACTATCTCTTCAGATAAGCTGGATGCAATCAAGCAGGAGGTGTATGCTGGCCTCGACCTAGATCTTAGTAATCTAGTGGATAAAACTCTTGAAAGCTATAACAGACGCATATTTTCTGTTGAATCTTCCTTCAGGTAGGCTGACTACTATTATATTTTTTTTTTTTTTTCATGTCAGCATACTTACAGCTTACATAATTTTCTGGTCCCACATTATAAATTGGGCCAATACTTTGATTCTACTTTCATTCTACTGATATCTCTTTATGCTTTTTGTGATCCTCTCACCTTCATGTAGCCTAACTTCTATTATTTTTTCGTCAGTCCAGCACACTTGCAGCTCATGTAATAGCAACTGGTGTAACATTATACTTTGGTCCAATACTTTGGATAATTTGTGCCATCCCACTTATATTTCTATGTGTACATTTATTATGTGTGACGATTATGGGTGATTTCTCTTTTCTTTTGAATTCTTCTTTTCTTAATTCGGTTATATTTGATCAACCAATTAGGGCTGGTAAACAAGAGACTCACACGCTTGACCCTCTCCTTGAATCTATGGTTAATTCTAGCTGTAATTATCACACTACCATTGATTATTGTGATAAAATTATACCCCCACTCTCTTCAAATAGTAGTTTAACGTATTTTGTTTGAATGTGCATGGGATAAGAGATAATGGAATAGTCTGAAATCGCATTTGTGTTCTAATAATTCGTGCCCTTTGATGTAATAGGTTTAACAGAAACATGGTTATCTGATGGTGAAAATTTAACAGCTTATGATATGCATGGTTATGTTGCTGTCCATATCCCCAGAATGGTAATAAAGTGCTCAGGAGGTATTTCTTTATTTATAAAGTCTGATATTGAGTTTAGAAGAAGGTCTGACCTTGTATCCTTGTTTACATCAGTAGTGTCAAATAGTAGGACAGTTTATTCTCTTGTTATTGATCTGAAAAGCCAATTTGCATGTGACACTGTTTGTTTGTTTTATAAGCCCCCTCCTTTTCCAACACATTTGTTCTGTGATTTGCTTGATCAACTTTCTTGTGTGGGGTCTTTCTCTAAAAAACGTATTTGTGTTTTGGGAGATTTCAATTGTAATATGTTAAATATTGGATCAAGTGATGAATGTGACCATCTCTTTGATGTGCTTTCTTCTTCTGGTCTACTTCCTTCAATTTTTTTTACTTCTTGTGTTGACCCTACTAGAAATTCTGCCACTTTAATAGACAATATTTTCATTTCTCATTCTTCGAATTTCATGTTTACTTCTGGTCTTGTTTTCACTGATCTTTCTGATCACTTCCCTATTTATATTTCACTTTTTGTGCCTCAAACTGAGATTGCTGTGGATGTGAGTCTTCTTTTAGAACTTCCACAGATAAAGAAATTTCCAATTTAATACATAGTCTTCAGAGTAATGATTGGTCTAGTGTTCTTGAACTAATGATGTTGATTGTGCAACGAATTTATTTTTGTGTCGTATGGGAGCTCTGTTGGATAAGCATTTTCCACTTAGAAAGAGGCCAAGGAATTCCATACCTAAATGTCCATGGATGTCTAGAGGTCTGATCAATGCTACACATATGAAGGCGTCTCTGTTCAAGGCTGCATGTAAAAGCAAGAGACAGGATGATCTTTTGAAGTATAAACTTTATAAAAATGTGCTTACTTCTTCAGTACGTGAAGCCAAAAAGCTATATTTTTCGCGTCGAATTGATGAATGTAAGGGGTATTTACGCAAAGTTTGGACTGTTGTTAATGAAGCCTTTCCCACAAGAAACTCAAACAGTCCCCCCCTTGTCGCTACAGGAAAGCTGATGGATCTTTCGTGGACAAAAATTCTTCAGCAAGCGCCTCCAATTCGTATTTCACCTCACTTCCTTCAGTTCCTAATCCACCCTACAGCAGAGTAAGTAGTTTTCCCTTAGCAGAAAAGTCATTTTTCCGTTTTCCATGCAGTGATACCGAAATTTCTAACATTACTTCTCAGCTTTCAAGTAGCCGTTCAGTTGATGGTTTTGGTTTGAGCTGTAATGTTCTTAAAAAAATTGGTCAGTTTGTTTCTAACCCCATCTCACACATAACTAACCTCTCTCTTTCTTCTGGTGTTTTTCCTCCTTTATTTAAGGTTGCTAATGTTGTACCTTTGTTTAAAAAAGGTGATTCATCTCTAATTTCAAACTATAGACCTATTTCTCTCCTTCCTGTAATTTCTAAGGTTGTTGAAAAAGATGTGTATTGTAGACTCTCTTCATTTGTATTTAGTACTAATACGACTGCAGGAAATTCTCTCATAACTAACCATCAGTATGGTTTTCGTCGCTGTTTTTTTACTTTGCATTCACTTGCAGATGCAACAGAATCTGTTCGCGTCAATATTGACAAAGGTTTGTATGTTTTGGGTCTATCTCTTGACTTTTCAAAGGCAGTTGATACGGTTGTTCACTCCGTCCTTTCGTCTAAATTATATTCATTTTGAGTGCATGGAGTCCCACTTGAATGGTTTAGGTCTTACCTCTCAGGGAGACCTCAGTATGTTTCGGTTAATGGTACTTCTTCCTCTTCCTTGCCTATTGTGAAAGGTGTCCCACAGGGCTCTGTGCTTGGACCACTTTTGTTTTTAATTTATATTAATGATCTTGTTGATGGTCTTCTTCCTCTTGTGCACCCTATTCTTTTTGCTGATGACAGTAACTTTTTCATTGCTGCAGTGGACCTGCCATCTGCCATTTCCCTAGCTCAAGGTCTTCTTGATCAAGTAAAAGATTGGTGCTTGTCGAAAGGTATGACTCTCAACAGCCAAAAAAGTACCATTGTACACTTTAGAACCCCTTATCGTATGAGAGACGCAAGGGAACCAACCATCCTGACTTATGGGAATGATATTATACCGCAAGCTACTATAGTGAAATTTCTTGGTGTGTATCTTGACTGTTTTCTTTCTTTTAAACCCCACATAACTCATACCCGTTCCCTTGTCCTCCGCCAATCTTCAATCTTATACAGGGTTAACTCATTTCTTCCCCCAGATGTTATGCTTTCTCTTTGTTATGCTTTTATTTTTCCTTACCTTTCTTATTGCTGTTCTGTCTGGGGTAGTACTAATAAATCTCTACTCTGCTCACTTCAAAGAACCCAAAATAGGGCAGTGAAGGCTACTTTTCTTCTACCTCGTTTTTACCCTTCCTCTGAGCTTTATAATGATACCGGAATAGTTCTGATGGATCGTATTTTGGGTAAAAGTTACCTCTATTTAGCATAGTCTGCTTTTCTAGGTACACTCCCAACATCTCTGTAGCAGTTTTTCTTTCTGTCAGGCTCAGGTAGGTACTCTCCTTTTTTACTTAGCTCTTATCGCAGGTTCATTTTACCTAAGCGTTCATCGACAGCAGCTCACAGGTCTCCTGTTTATAAATCTATTTTACTATGGAAATCCATCCCTCCAGATGTCCCTCTATCTCTTTCTACAAAGGCACTTTCTCACTGGGTATTTCCAGTACAGTATTTTCCCCCTTTTTCTTATTTTTTTTTGCATTCCATCCACATTTATATGTCTTTTTTTTCATTCAATATATTTCTCTGATTATTATAATTTTTTTTTTTTTTTTTTTTTTAATCCTAATTTCCAATCTCTTGTTCGTTTATATATATATTTTTTTCAGTTATTTGTGAAGTTTCCTGTTAATTCTCCTATTTTTATGAATGTCTCTTATCCAATTTTTTTTTCTTTTTTTTTTTTCTTTTTTCTTTTTTTTTATGTGCTTTATAATAGTGTCTTATTTTTTTTGTTGGCCCTTTACAAGCTGAGCTTATTGGGCGTGTATAAATTTTAAGTTTGTAATTGTTTTTTTTTTTAGTATTAATAAATTCATTGATTGATTGATAAAATTAGACCTAACCTAACCAGATAGTATTTACCTTTGTCTGCCAACCTCTGATCCCTAAATACTGGGACACATCATTCCATCGACGAATATGTAGCTTGAGTAAATGTTTGGCAGAAAAACTGTCATTGGTAACAAAATTTGTTCATTGATGCTGGGTGGGGCCGCTATCCACCATCTAGGCTAAGAAACTGAAATTTTTGATGATCCAAAAATCCTTCTGGCAAATTTTTAAACTTTTCACGGTAGTGAACGGTAAGCAAAGAGCGACCCATTTTGATAATGATCGAATTCCAAAAAAGGTAACTTGAAAAATATATGTACAAAAATATTTCTTCATTTTAATATAAATATGTAATATGCGTTAAGCCTAAACAATTTCGAAGACCATACTGGCTAAGCCTGACGAGATGAAAAAAAACCTCAAGCAGAATAAAAAATGAGGATATTTTCAGCCAGTGAAAATGCAAAAATGCAGTGCAAATATTGCCGTTCAATATTGAATTTTATTGAGTTACCCTTTCACCTTTACATGAAAAGAGTCTATTTTCATTTTAGTGGTTGTTTTTATGGTTTGTTTTTATTTATTTTATTTGTTGATTTTTATGACCTTTTATGGTTTTTCTGTTTTTGCACAGAGGACGGGTGAGCGGAGGTCTCGGGCGAAATATTTGGATTGCATTTCGCTCTTTCACTGGTCGGAAATGTCCTCATTTTTTATTCTGCTTCAGTTTTTTCGCATCTTGTTAAGCCTAAAATAATTCATTAAGTCATTTGTGTAATTTTAGGGAAAGAGAAAATTACATTCTAAAAGTGCGTAATCCAATAAGTGTAAAGACCCTGTTATTTCAAGCCTGCTTCGGCACCAAATTTTCTCATTTTTCTCGTGAAGAATGGTCCAGGCTTTGTATTTTCTTGGTTTATTCTACTTTCTTTTCTTTTTATCAGGGTTACCATATCGAAACAGTTATTGTAGAATATTGGGGACAGCTTATTTAAATGAAATTCAATGTTCTACTCTTCATATAAAATGACGAAAGACATTCCACAAAGTGCCATTTCTGTCATTTTATGCCGCAAAACAAACATTGTGGCTCGGATAAAGCTAAAATGCTATTGAGTAAAAATTCCGAGATAACTATTCAGTTAAAACCCATTGGACAGCCACTGGTAGTGGTATGTACCCTTCCAGCTTTAAAAACTTTTGCGGTCTTTGTTGGGGCATTCGTCCCTAAGGGTGGTTATAGTAAAAAAAAAAAATAAAAAAAAAAAAAATCGGTTACTATAGACAAGTGTTTGCAAACTTTATTTGACTGAGTTGATCCATTCAGCACCTACTTAATTTATATTTGGTCTTGTATAGTTGTGCACCAATTATAAATTTTTCTGTGGAGAGTGGAGTATCTGAAGCCACCACAACTGTCCTTTAAGGCCAAATTTTCCAGCATTCTATGAAAGGTATTCTGATCAATTTGGAGGGTTGAATGTACCCCTTCACCTTTATTCATTTGGTGGATTAACCTTTTGTTATTAGTGCTTAAGTTGTCTATCCTCCCTTCTTAAGGGTGGATCTAGAACATAATATCGGGGGGGAGGGGGTACAATGTTACTAGGACGCGAATAATTGACCAAACTGACAAGTTTATTTTAAAAAATGAATAAAAAAACATGGAACGAGGGCACTAGAAAAAATTTTGAGGGAGGGAGGTCCCCATCAGCCCCCTCCCCCTGGATCCTTCCCTCTTCCTTCTTATTACAAAAATATGCTGTGTAAAAACAATGCATATATGAGTAGTAATGTATCTATATATTTCAACTATACATGGAGTTGCATAAGAATATACTGTACAGTTTCACGTGCACATTGCAAAAAATGATCAATCCTTTACCTATAACGTGAACAAACACATGATAGAACTATGTTGGAGATTGTATAAGATCATCAGACTAGTTATTGCCATATATTTCAGAAATACCTGAAATTGCAGAAGAATCTACAGTAAAGCTTAACGTGCATATTGTAAATAGCGATCATACCTTTCATACCTTAGAAAGTGAACAAACACGTTTTGGAACTATAATCGTGATTATATAAGACAACCAGACTGGTTATTGCTATATATATCAATTGCACAAGGAATTTCACAAGAATATACAGTACAGTTTCACGTGCACATTTTAAAAAGCGAGCGAACCTATAAAGTGGTCAAACACGTTTTGAGAGTATAGTCGAGATTGTATAACACAACCAGACTGGTTTTGGAGGCAACATCCATTTTTTAGGGCCAGTCAAAGACAGCGGAGGTTATTCTATTTACGATAACTTGATTGGTAATTGGATTCAAATAAAAGGAGTGATTTTCATTCGTCCTTAAGATTTTGTATATAATGCTCATGCCTTACGATTAAATTTTCATAAGGTTCTAACATACCATGGATAGCGCATTTAATATTATTGACTTGGAAGCTATGGCTACATCGATTTATAATATGAGTCCAGTTTAAATTCAGGGCATATCCCCATCCCCCCACAATACAAACTCTACAATATGGTGATTATAGTCGATAGAAAGCGTCAAATACGCTCTTTTTTCCATTACGTAAATCCCATCTTCCCTCCCCCCCCCCTTGTTTACGAGTTTAATTCATTCATTACAAATAATTCTTTCGTTCAAAAAATGTCATTTTCCCATTATTAAAATAGAGTGTGCTTTCTTTTCCGGTCTAGATAAAACCATCTGTGTTTAATCCTGTTACAAAAAGGGACGATTTCAGAAACAACCTTTGCATGCGTGTTATCAGAAATGAGTAATGCCACATGCTTATGGATAGCGGCAAAGGTTTTCTTGAAAAAGAGATATTTTCTTGGTCAAATTAGCGACAGTAAATCCTTTGAAATACAAAGAGGGGGTGGGTGTTAGTTTCATAAAGTATTTGTTAGCCATTTTGAGTACTCAGTGTTTATATGGGGAGAGGTGGGGAAGGGGCAATGTATCAATTGTAACGCATTCGTTGTGAGGTGAAAACAAACTGTTTCTTCGCATGGAAATTCTGGGGGGGGAGGGGTTTAAGAAAAAAGATACATAGCTTTATTATGCGTAAAATGAATAGCATTTTAACTATGATTGCAAATTTTATGGCCTGCAAGCTGTGTGTTAACAATCTTTTTTTATCTTATTTAAAGCCTATAGACTGGGGCATTTAAATTTTTTTTCTAAATGGTAAAAAATAGAAACACTGATTTCTATCCTAAGATTACGGATTACTGGTTGTCAAGATTTATTTTTTCACAAGTCGTGCAATAAAACGTTTGATTTCTAAGCCTAGTATATATTTCTTGCAAATTTTTACTGTTTGCATTGTTGAAAAGAGGGGAGAGGCTTCTTTGTGATAAATGCTTTCTAGAAAAAATTCTGGTAATGAGGCGGAGGGTACTAATTTTTCTTCTGTAAAAACGGGGAATCGTTTTCCCATACTAAATTTTTTCTTCTTTTTTAAGAAGGATTCCGACAATTACTCTCCCCTGAAAAGAGAGCAAGAGGGAACGATGCCACATCGATGCAAGCTGCAAGGCCTTCCATCATAAGATATGCCGGTTCCATTAAACCCGCTCTGGACCACCCATTGACCACTCAACTTTTAATGCCCGGAGCCTCTCACGCCAGTGTTAGCTCTGCGCAAACGTCTATGCAACCTGGCAGAAAATTGAAAAGAGAGTGGATGGCTTCTCATAATACCTCATCCCCGTCTACTCAAGATTGTGAGGTCGCCCCCCTTCATGCTTTGCCAGGGGCTTCAAGCACACAAGTGCAGTCTGAATTTGGAAATGTAAGCATTTTACCTCTACCTTCTACCTGATTATAGAAATATCTACCTATTTTTTTCCAACTTTTTTTTAGCCTTTTCTTCTCACCATTTTTTCAACACTGTAAGAATGTTTGTCAGAGATATTAAAATATTAATCCCGCCCCCAACCATTGTTTTAAATTTCTCTGCTCCCCTCAGAGATATCTAGATTTAATGTAATCTTTTTATTGTCAAAGAAATCACTCTTTTGCTTCTTTCTAAATTTTCTGGGCAGTGGCGTGGAGGCAAGTATTTAGTTAAAATAATGCTAGGAGGGGGGGCAATTAAGTTCTGAGGGAGGTGTAAAAAATTGTACTTATTTAATATCCCCGTAAACATCTGACTTGAAGTGCTTCAGGAGAAATAGACTGTTGCATCTTTCTGAACTTTCTGGGGAGGGGGTGGAGGCAAGTATTTAGTTAAAATAAAGCTAGGAGGGGGGAAATTGAGTTTTGAGGGTGGGGTGAAAAATGAACATAGTTTTTTAACTTTATAAAAATAATGTATATTTCACATAGAAAATAAACCCTTTTTTCTATAGATTAATGAATTAGCAGCGCCATCTCTATCAGGTCATGAAGCATCCATTTTTAGTGGACCTGAACCAATCCTCGCACCACCAACGGAGTTTAGAGATGAGCCTAAACTAATTCTTGATAATACGGACTGGTATAGGGGTTTTCTAAATGATTGTTTTAGGGACAGGGCTAGCCTAGACGATTTATATTGTGATACTGACGTGGTGGAGGACCCGAAATGGACAAACATATTTATGCGAGAGCATTTAGGTGATGTTAGTAGTACTAGTGCATCTAAACCGGGTCCTCATAAAGAAATTCCGTCACAGGACAATACAGGCAGGCTTGATCAACTATCCCCAAACACTGGAAGATATACTAACTAGCTTAGAGGATTTCATGCCACGAACATCCAATGCAATTGAACAGACTGGGGGTGGTGCTATTGACAATTCTATGCCACCCCACTATTCTTGTTAATGATACAGCTAGTAGTAATAATGATATAGCAACATCACAAGTATCCCCACTTCCAGATTTTTTTCTTACCAACTCTACCTTGCACCATACAAAGGTTTACAGCGCCAAATTCGGTTACCCCTTTAACTCTATAGTGTTAGGGGTTATAATACCAGAGCCCCTGGCATTTACCAATTTTTATGCTAACAAGATTCGAGCCCTTCAGTAAAAACCGAGGAGGGTGGGGGGGGTGGGGGTCAGTTTAAAAGCATCAATAGCACTAAAAATATTTTTTTAAATGAAAATGCGAGCGAGTTCTATTCGAAATACTTGCACACAGAGATGTTGGCGATTCGCCGGCATTTATCAAATTATGGGGAGATTTTTCTAGATTGGGTTAATAGAATTCAAACTAAGTGGGAAAATTGTAACGAGGGGGGTAGCGGGTCGGTGGTTTTATTTATTGAAAGTTTAAACGTTAATATTTGTAGATTTAAAAAGGATTTTATTTTAAGAGGTGGGGTGGGGAGAGGGCTATAGTTTTAAAATATCATTCAGATTTAGAGGGATGTAGGGGGATATAACGAATCTGTTTCGATACGAGGCTACAGTGTTTCAAATATGCATTTTTAATTGGCACCTGCTGACCCCTTTGAATGAATATCGAATAAAAAGTTGGTTGAAATGGCACTTAATGAGATGGAGGGTTCAAAGTTACCAAAAGTAGATTTTAATTGTTTAAATGTCCAATTTCCCGTGACACTAAAAGGAATAGATATTTTCGAGCGGGCTAATGCACATTTAAAGATTGGTGTCACGGTGTTACAGTATGAAACCGAATTTGAGGAGGGTCACCATTCCGATAAGAAGGGGGTATTATTTCCAGTGAGGGCTCCTTCAATTGAATCAGTGGAACATTGGGTGTGGCTTCTATACACGCCACACACAGAGCCTGATTCAATTGGACATTTTAATCCAACTACTTATATTAGTAGGGTTTACAGTGAGGGTAAAAAATGTGGGGGTGTACATTATTGCTGTCCAACATGCCTGTCCCGATTTGGACTGATTTAAATTTAAAGAATCACATGACACACTGTAAACGTCATAGATACCAGGCTGTGGAGACGGTAAGCGGAGATAGAGCCATCTTACGTTTTAAGAATTTCCAAAACACCCTCCTACAAAGCAATAAGATCGCTCTCGACTGCGAAGAGAGACCCACAGGCGTGTACGATTCGTCAAATCCAAATCGTGTTAAAATACATGAAGCCATAGGGGTCTCTTACGCTCATGCGCAACGAGATTCCAATAATACCATGCAAGTGCTGGATGTAGTTGAGATGTTGGGCGACGGTGAAGACTGAATGCGCTCGGCATTGGTCAGTCTAATCAAAACAGCGAACGGTGCAATTTTTCGCCTTCGTTGCACAAACTATTCTATACTCCTATCACTAGATGACAGAACGGCTATTAAAAATCGTAACCTTTTTTGGAGTCGTACGGTAGAATATGGTGATGATTTTTGGCATAGGAAAAAGGAAAAGGGGATCAACAATGATCACTTTTGGCAGAAAATTATACCGGGTGGGAGCAACTTGAGGGGGGTAGCACATCAGTCGTGCAATTTAAATGTTAGACAGCAATATTTCGTACCTGTTTTTATACAAAATTCCAATTATGACTTAAAGTTTGTTCTACCGGCGTTGGCCCACATTACCAAGGGTGTGGTTGTTGATGACGCATGGATAGATGGTTCTTTTTCATATAATATCATACCCAAATCATCGGAGAAGCTACTGCTGCTAGAATTCATGTGGAAAATAGTTGACAAGGGTAACACGTGCCTGAATAAAATCCGTTTTTTAGACTCGGTCAGCTTCTTCCCCAAATCCTTAAGTCCATTGATTCAGCTACAGAAAAGTGACAATTTTGATAGATTCCCCCTCCTCAAACAGCGCTTCCCGGATGATGAAATGTATGATTTATTAACGTGTAAGGGGATATATCCATATGATTATAACAACTCAACCTCGAGGCTAGATGAGGTGTCATTACCGCCCATTGAAGCTTTTTACAATTCTCTTACTGAGAGTGAGTGCACCACTACCGACTATGAATTCGCTAAGAGGGTTTGGGAAAAGGGCGGGTGTAAAAATGGGTGGGATTATTGTAAACTATACTTGGCCAGTGACATACTCACTCTTCTGGACATTGTGTGCAAAAATACGGATAAAATTATTGACGATCTGGCTGAATCTATTGAACAAAGGTCCCAGGAAATGCTGCAACTGTTCACTGTTCACTCTCATCATGAACAGATTTCCGTTACTCTGGTTCTTCACAATCTCTTTCATCAGAGCAAATGTATGCGAACACTTGCTTTGAACTGAACCTACAATATCATCTACAGAGTTGTTCGTGATTCTAGCTCGCTAATAACCCTCAATAAACAAATATACCCCAGTGTCCCAAAATTTCTACTTTCAGCATACAATCAGGCAACTAATAAACCCTACGGCTACATCCTATTGGATCTTAATCAAAATACACCCGTGTAGTCACAGATATTTTTGACAATGAAATTACTGTATATCTCCCCGTGAACAGTAAAAAAGGCTATTAGTTACTATCATGACACTGAAGGAACTACATGAAAATATCCATTTATTTTCAGTTCTAAGCACTTCAAAACCCTCGCTTAGGAAAGCCATACTTAAACATGGTATTGACAACGATTTCATTAATCTAATATTGGAATTTTGTTTAAATTTAACCGAGGGTAATGTTCAACTGCCAGAAGTAGTTAAGCAACAGGCAAAGTAACATCGTTCCATTGTACGTACATTGGCCTGTAAAAATAAAGTAAATAATTTCAAAAGGAAACGTCTTCTTCAGGCGGGTGGTAGCTTTTTCACACTAATACTGCCAATAATTGCAGGACTTGTAAACAGTTTTCTTTAGAGAGAGAATGACAAAACCCTATAAATTGACTCCAATAGAACTGGCTCTCTCACCCGTGGAACACTTTCAGGAGAAGCTGAGGAAATTCCGTGAAAACAAGAATACTGAGGACGGTAAAAAACTGCTTTCACTTAAAGATACACTTTTCCAAGTTGACAAATACAAGCCCTTTTCGGTGAGAGCCAGTGTTATTGATCACAAAAAAGAATCATCTCCACAGGATTCTTCTGCTGCTGGAACACAATTAAAGAAGGAGGAAGTGGATTCAATTGTGTTGAAATTTGGAAATATAATGCCCAACTCATATCGTTAACAAAGTAAACGACTCCTAACATATCTCATGGAAAGTGGTCAAGAATCATCTCCTCAGGATTCTGCTGCTGCTGGAACACAATTAAAGAAGGAGGAATTGGATTCAATTGTGTTGAAATTTGGAAATATAATGCCCAACTCATATCGTGAACAATGTAAACGACTCCTAACATATCTCATGGAAAGTGGTCAAAATCATATTCAAGTTGATAGCAATGGGAAAGGAATTATAATTCAGGGGAAGAGCTATAATCTACTTGATTTAATCTATAATATATTTACAAATCGTAAAGGACTATTATCATTTGACAATTATCTATACAACTTTCTAAATACATTAAACTTCCCCAAAAGTCTTATTAGCAATAGGCAAATTCTAAAAAAAATTAAATGAACATGCACCCTCGTCATCATCAACAACAACACCATTAAAATATGAACATGAAGCAGAAGAAGAAGAAGAAGAAGAAGATTTTAAATCAATATTGGAAAATACTAGCACACCTAGTGGAAACTTGACAATGGTGGCGAGGAGGAGCACACTATTGATAGCTAGACAAAATCGAAAACGTATCAAGTCACCATCACCCCCAACGCCAACCACTAGTATACAAAAGGGTAGCGGACGTTACACGACGTGTTTACGTTCAAAATGGTTGAAGTTTTTAAACGAGTTTATGAAAATATTTGTGAAGCAGGAAGTTTAAGTTCCCCCACCACTCTTTCCAAAGTCACTGGTGTTCACACTAAAAGTGTACAAGACTATCTACAAAATGAATCAAGTTACACTCTGCATAGAAATCGTAGGCTTCGTGCTAACCATTATCAAAAAACTAAAACCTTTTTCCCATTGCATATAATGCAAGCAGATCTCCTAACTCTAGATGAGATTCAAAGACGTCACAATGCGCCGTACAATTAAATTCTACTTGCAATCAGTGTTTATAATCGTTATGATTATGCAATTCCTTTGCGGTAAAAGAGAGGCGCTGAAGTTGCACAGGCTATAGAAAGTATTCTCGAACAGAATCGTTATAAAAAAATTCAAACGGATTATAGGAGTGAATTTGTTAAACCCCATATTGCAAAAGTAATAATGAAATATAGCACACTGCTCTATCACAGTCATAGTCCTATAAAGGCTGCATTGGCCGAACGATTGATAAGAACTATTCGACTTTTAATTTCAAGATATTGTACATTGAAAAATACATGTGCTTTTATTCATGATTTAGATAAAATCATGTTGATTTATAATCAACGACCTCATCGATCATTGTCCAACTCAACCCCAACGGAAGTTCATCATTCTGATCATGATAAAATTGACACCTTTCTTAAACAATATTCCAATGAAACGAGTGTCAATAAAAAAAAATTCAATGTTGGTGATACTGTTCGAATTAATAGAACAACTAATGTTTTTGAAAAGGGGAATTACTTGTGGTCCAGAGAACTTTTTAAAGTGGCAAAAATCCTAGATACTAGACCCATAACTTATCGTTTGCGCGATACCAAAGATGAAGAGATTCTCGGCGGCTTTAATGACTATGAACTGCAAGAAGTTAAAAATAACAGTGAAATCTATCAAATTGAAAAGATATTAAAGACTCGTACTCACAGGGGTAAGAAACAGTTACTTGTTCGGTGGCTTGGATACAACTCGGATTTTGATTCTTGGATCGGTGTTGAAGATATTGACAATGCCCAATGATTTCTATGTAACATTTATGTCCAATGTTTCCGATCCTCCCTACAACGACTTGAATAAGACAAGTAAATTTTGGACGAAACTCTCCCCCGCCATCAAATTTGACGGTGCGTATGACGGTGCGTATGGCTCTTGTCGATTGTATTCTCAAAAATACCTATGATATCCTGAGAAAGAAACGTGTGCATGATATAAAAGTTATACCATTCGATTGGTCACTCTTTGTCGACTATGAATGGGTTGAAGCACTTAAATTTAGCGAATATCCACATGCCAAATTGAAATATATTGAATATGATAATATGACAGATTTGTGTCGTACAATCAATAGAAAAATCTCATATCTTATGAATGGTACATTCCATTTCAATTATTCAATGGAACACGATAGGATGTACATTACCTCACCTGTTGACAATGAAATAATTATTCTCAATGATAATCTGAGAGACTTTCTCGGCTTTAAACAGAGTATGATCAATGGGAAAAACGCTGACACCGTTTACGGGATGGATCAAGTTATTTTTGCTGATTATCCACCTGGTTTCGCCTCGGACTCTTGCATATTTCTCTATGCATCCTTTGTGGAAACATCGAGAGTTGGTAATTCAAATGTCCCCCTCCTACGTGTTCTTGAACGAAAAGCAACTCATGAACTTGTTCATCACTATAATATAAAGCATCTTCAGTATGTTCCTGTAAGCACTTCGTATTTAGAACTCTGTCAGTTAGCACTAAAAAGTGAATTGGGTGAACCTCTAGCAATAACAAAAGGCTTAGCAGTGATTACAAGTCATTTTCGACCCATTGTCGGTGACACCAGCACCATCACCTAAAATGAACAATGGAAGAATTCCATCTTCAGTATCTTCAGTATGTTCCTGTAAACACTTCGTATTTGAAACTCTGTCAGTTAGCACTAAGAAGTGAATTGGGTGATCCTCTAGCAATAACAAAAGGCTTAGCAGTGGATTACATGTCATTTTCGACCCATTGTCGGCGACACCAGCACCATCACCTAAAATGAACAATAGAAGAATTCCATTTGTCTGTCCCGATATCGATTGCTATGTTGGTGTTCTGAGTCCACGTCAAATAGGCAATGGATTGGACTACTACAAGGGGCGTACTACAATGTCTGGCTATGGTCTTGGTAGCTGGTTTGCTAGGCTATTTCGTTCTGCACTACCCCTTGCCAGAAAATATATTGTACCTGCTGCATCAAATTTTGCTGCCTCAACACTACAGGACTCAACACTACACTACACTACAGGAAAATATTAGATCCTCAGCAAGAGCCGTTGGTGAGCAATTAAAATCTCAGCAAAATGGGAAGGGATTGAAAAGGATGCGTGCGTGTCATCCACTCATCAGTCTTCACCCAGGCGGGAAGCGAAGGTCATCAACAAGGACTTTGAGGAATAAAACAAGGAAGACCAATAAGAAGAAGAAGAAAAAGACTGTTAAATCAAAGAAGGATTTCTTCTCTTAAGATGACTTATCTCCCCCACAAGGAATCACATCAAGTAATCAGTTCCTCATTGAATTTGTTCAATGCTGAAAATGTTGATGTCAGTGTCAAGTATGGCTACTATGAACAATTTCACCCCCAGCAACCCCTCTCAGAAAATTTACACTTTCAAATATTTTCCAATGAAGACTATTTCATTGATTTGTCCTTAACATTTATTGATTTAAATCTTGCGGTGAAGGAAAAGTCAGATAATACACTCCAAATGTTGTGGATGGTCTCTCCTACGAAAACTGTATTCTATACAATCTGTTCAAACAAATTAATGTGTTTATTAATGGAACATTGGTGAGGACTAGCAATAATTTATCCAACTATGCAAACTACATACAATTTATGATGATGACACCAGAGGCATGCAAGGAGTTGAGAGGACAGTCATTGGGCTATGAATATCGATCAGGTGTTGATACTGACGGTGAGTTGAATACTGCAGCGACCCAGGAGTATCATCTGGTTGTAAAATTAAATCATGACATATTCAATATATCCCAATGGTTACCCCCAAATGTCAAGATTGACATAAAGTTGCAACTGGCCCCATCGAATTCCATTTTGACAAAAACACTTCCTGCAGCATTCGATGCAAATGTCATTATCACATCGGCAATTCTCCACGTCCGAAAACAACAGGTTATAAGCTCTGTTACATTGGCAGTGGAAAAGGTAAGAGCCAATGGCAACAACATTAAACTTCTTGTCCCCCATACGATCACCAATCAACGTCACATTGCCACCGGCTCTCGTAGCTATACCGATTCATCATTTATCAATGAGGAAATACCATCAAAATTGGCTTTGGCCTTTGTGAAGAGTGGTAGTGCCGTTGGATCCTGGACTGAGTCCCCCCATGATTTTAATTTTTTTTGGTCTATCTAGCCTTGTGTGCAAAGTGAATGGTATTCCACTGTACACTCTAACATGTGACAAAAAATCTTATAGAACTCTGTACGAGTTGACCATGCAATCCCTAGATCATGACTCCCAACTATTTGAAAATGGAATAACCGATTCAATGTTTTCAAAAAATCATGGTATAATTGTTTTGGACTTGTCAGGGACTCAGGATATGAGCATAGTACGAACAGGAAATGTACGTTTAGAGTTTACATTGCCGATGCTTTGACTGAGAGTATCACACTAATATCATTGAGTCAATTTGAAACCTATTGGGAAATCACACCCGACGGCAGTGTTCCACTAGACCTAGCACCATGAACACAAACCAAATAATCAACGTATTTAGTATGGAACCATACATGTCCCAGTACAAGTACTATTACATACCATCGGACTTCATTGAAATAATTCCAAGTGTTAACAATACTCTAAACATTGTTAATAGCAGTCCATCGACTTTGAAGACAGGCCATTGGCTATACATCTTTCAAACAGCGAACAATATTGAATTTTTTGATCCTCTTGGCCTATCGTATAAATTCTACACTCCATACATCAGCAACTTTATTGAAAGCAGTGGGAAAACCATTATTCAAAATCAACGAAGAGTATAGGATTTAACGACTAAGACATGTGGCTTTCATGCACTACTCTTTTTCATGTTCAGATGTCGTGGCTATACCTACAAGCAGTTTCTCGACATCTACGTTGACTTACCTCGATTGAACGACTTTCTAGTGGAAAATATACTTACAAGCGTGTTCAATATTGATTTTAGTGCCCTACGAAGAAAATATTCTAAAAATGTATGTGAAATTGTTTATTAATAAATGAAAAAAATGTATATACATGATAAAAACGACTTTTCTACTCTTTAGATTTCATCTTCTACTTTGTATCGGTATTAATCGATAACCACTAGTGCAGGTAGATTATCTGAAATCACAGTGTACCGATCCTGAATTGCTGCAATGTCATGTCCGTAACTCCTACAGTAGAGTGTAACTTCACTCTTGTCATGTATCTTTGTATTGTAGGTAATATTATTCGCATTCATTTTATAAGATTCACATGGTTCAATTTGTTTATTTAAAGCAATGTCCCAAACAGTGTCCTCAAGTGGGGAATCACATTCCGTCACAGCCAAATAAAAATCAGTGGGCTTATAATCATAACACCCATTGTCTTCACAACGATGACGTAGAAACCAAATTCTTTTGTTGTTCCAGCAGTTGAATAGTTGACCCGGCTACTCCTTCCAGAACAATCTAAAACCATAACGATCTCAATCTCGTAGCAATAAACTAAAATCACGCTTAGGATTCTTTCCAATCACACCAGGATATGTATTCTCCCCCTGATTACATTTACCATAGTGGTAATTGGAGCATAGGTGACCTCTAGGATGAGAGTCACACACCTCTTCAAGACAGGAATTACAACCTTTAATTTGTACTGGATATCCTCTATGCAATTTACACGGGTTGCATAATCTACACTTTTCATCATACTCATCAATCATTGTACAACTCTCACATGATGACCAGCTTCCCAGTGTGTACATGCATAGTGGACATGTATGGAACATTTTTCATGTGTTGACACTCTCACTGCCACAATGAAACTGAGCTACCAACAACAACAATTTGAGTGGGTTAAAGAGCGAGAGAGAGAGGAGTAAATCATCCTTGAACACCATCTTTCTCATGAAAAAAAAGTCCTAAATTTCTAAACTAATGTTTAAAAGCATATCCATAATATCATTTTGCCGTGTCGTGACTAATATATCAATAAATTGTGTAAATGCATTTGGACCACGACGTAAAAGTTTCATACAATAGTTTAATGATGGAGAATCAGTTTTCATTATATCAACAAGCATTCCCTGAGAAAATATCTTCCTTTGAAAATATAACTCCATAAAATCATCATCTAGAATCAAACGTTTTTCCATAACCACAAGATTCCCCATGATTCGCTCTTTCTCAAATCTATCCATTTTTTAGAGTCCTAACACTCTCACAACAAACTTCAGACTAACCAGAATTTTTTCTACTCTAAAAATATACGCTAGTCTACTATAGAAAGAAAAATACCTTTGATTTAGAAACAATTTTTTTGACCATAATTACAACAATAATAATCACTGATTCATTTTGTTCTCATCAATATATTTCACTAGCGCGTCTAATGCTGCCTGAAGTCTATCTATATGCACAATATTCAGTTTCGCAGCAAAACATAATTGCTCCTCCATTTTAAATTTGCTTAAGGATATCACATATCTAGCATACATATCATCCCATTCAAGGCATAGTCTACAGCCTCCTGTTATTTCCACAGCCACATTTGGTACTCGTATAACTTTGCTGCTGCCGGCTCCACCGTCAATTTCCAATAGTGTAAATGCTCCACTCATTTTCTCTACTAATATCCTCTCAAATAAACTATTCTCTCTGACTTCAATTCTCTTACAAATATGAATTGCAATGAAAATCACTCCTTTTATTCAAATCCAATTAACAATCAAGTTATCGTATATAGAGTAACCTCCGTTGTCTCTGATTGGCCCTAAAAAATGGGTGTTGTCTCAAAAACCAGTCTGCTTGTCTTATACAATCTCAACCATACTTCCAAAACGTGTTTGTTCACTTTATAGGTAAAGGATTGCTCGCTTTTTACAATGTGCACGTCAAACTGTACAGCATATTCTTATGCAATTCCATGTAAAATTGAAATATATAGATACATTGCTACTTATATGAATACAGAATATGCACTTATGAATGCCGAAGGTCGCATTCATATGCTTATTATACAGAGACGGGAAGAGTGAGGGGCATCCCATAAAAACAAGGTTTCTCTGAAGGATTCCTGCCGAGGAACATACGTGGGACTGGGTTTCGGAGGAATGTCAGAACTTCAGGGAGGGGTAAAACTTTAGAAACATTGCAAAAACAGGTAACTTATATGAAAAAAAACAAGAAAAAATTAGGACAATTATGAAAATCTTAAGTTTTTTTTACTGGGCAGGGGCAGTAGGATTAAAGGGCCCACATTATGTACATGCTCTCTCCTAACCCTTGAAAACTATAACCTGAGGATATTTTTTTGGAATTTCAGACCCTCCAACACCTAGACTATTTTAGGGGGTAATATTTTTCAGGGGTATGACTGTACTGAGCCATTGGTTGTAGAAAGTAGAGCAAAAGGTGATTCGAACACTTTTTTTCCAATTTTAGTGAACTTTTAAAGAGAAAACAAGATGTCACATCAATAAACCAGTTTCACCATGTTGTACCGTAGAGTACAACTTTGAGCCGAAATGGGCCAGAATGTTTTAACCAAAAATCGCCAGATATCCATTCTACGGAATGAATAAAAAACCTTAGAAAATTATGCCAATTTCTAATGGCATAGACTACCCAGACCATATTGTGAATTTCGTTCTGAAGCATAGTATGGTCCAATCTATTCAACAAAATACGGAAAAATATTAAAAAATTTTAAACGATCTGTTTTTACATGAAAGTAAAGATCGACGTCGAAACGTATAACGAACAAAATTTACCATAGATATAAAGGTTCCCGTATCCCCCCCCCTTGCTCTTCTATCATGGCTCTATACGCTAAAATTTGACCTACACTTTACACACAGCTTATTAGACTGTTTAAAATATAGCATGTTAGCAATTACTAGTGTTTTATTTTTCAAATCTTAAAAAAAAACACAAATTTGCTGTTGCTAAAGACACGCGTTTCAAAAGTTTTTGTTTTATTTAAAGTGAAATTTAGTATTTAGCCTAAAGATGGGGGGGGGGTTGACGCGGCAGCTGCATCTGTGATCTCCTTCCAAGGTCGTGTGCAGCGGCTGGTCATGTTCACACTGGAACAGTTTTGCCAACGCTTTGAAAAAAACTGTACCAGTTTTCCAATTAAAATTGTACCGCAAGAAAGTAATTGATACCACCGGAACTGCAAGTTAAACATTTGCCTTTACAATAAGAAAACTTTCAATAAACTAAAACTTGGAATAGATATTTGAGTCAAAAAGGAGCAAGTAAAACCTAAATATACCGGGAAATCTGATTGTACCAACAATTTCCAAATGTACTACACTGTGCCAGGACCTCTAAATCGTACCAAAAGCAGTACAATTGTACCGCGTTGGCAGCGCTGCACTGTAACACAAGCTCTTTTGTTTTGGATTATAGAAGCAGCAATCACAAAAAATGGCGGAAGCATCTATATTTGTGTATGCTTGGAAAATAAACCGTAATGCTTTCTTGCAGTCAATGAAGATTCTATCAGAACTAAGATCTGGTCTTTCTTGTTTTATTTTAAGGCGTCACGTTGATTTCAAGTTCATTTTATTGGCGAATAATGAAAAGAAAAACGCAATAATAATTATTTGTCCACTGGCCTTATAGTGTATTAAATAAAAAAAATAAAAAAAATGAACTGAAGGTAGGCCTAAGGAGCAACATTAAAACTTAAAACGAACAGAAATTGTTACGGGTATGAAGAGGATTGCCCCCTCATCGACACCTCGCTCTTAACGGTAAATCTGTTTAGTACTATTAGAAAAGGTTCTTTTTGTTCTAATTAAACCACCCTCTTGCTTCAGGAGTCGTTCTTAAGGAATTGGAACAAAATTCAAACTTTAGCGTAAAGAAAAAGGTGTCGAGGAGGGGGCAACCCCCTTCATATACGTACTAATTTCTGTTCGCTTTGAATTGTATTGTTGTATGTTTCAGTTGAAAAAACTTGTTTTTTTTATTTAAATTTTGATCATTTTTTAAAAACTGCCAGAAAATCTGGCCCCATCTCTACGGAGAAATCCCCCTCCCCATGGAAATATCATCTATACAATTCAATCCTGGTGAAAAGTTACCGCGGACAATTACCCGTAAGAACTCTACGTGACAATAAGGAGAGTTTTGTATAGGAATTCTGGCAAATTTTCCCAGTGTATAATTTCCTCTGACAAGTTCACCCCCTGGAAACTTCCCTCCCCATTGAAAATTCCCCCGTGGAAAACCCCCAGCAGAATATTCGTTCCCCCTACCGGAAAAAGTATACATACTTCCCAATAATTAATACTATGCGCAAACTATGGACAAATTTTATAACTTAAAGACCTTTCCCCTGGGGGGGGGGGTCATGTCATATACAAAAACGTAGTTATTGGGCCTTTCAACTATGATGAACAAAATGACTATCTCAAAATTTTGATCGGTTGTTTTAGGAGTAAACGGGCGGGAGAGGGGGCCTAGTTGCCCCACAATCTTTTTGGTCACTTAAAAAGGGCTTTAGAACTTTTGATCTCAGTTCAAATGGGCCGTACCACAATATTCTAGGACCACTGGGTCGATACGATCCCCTAGAAAAAACAAAACGCATCTGTGATCTTTCTTCTGGCAAAAACATACAAAATTCCACATACTTGCAGATAGGAGCCTGAAATCTCTACAATAGGGTTTTCTGACACGCTGAATCTGATGGTGTAATTTTCGTTAAGATTATATGATTTTTAGGGGTTTTTCCCCTTTATTCCGAAAATAAGGCAAATTTTCTCAGGCCCGTAGCCTTTATTGGGTAAAACTAAACTTTATGAAACTTATATATTTGAAATCAGAACAATAAGCCGATTCTTTTGATACACTAATTTGTATCAAAATTCCGTTTTCTAAAGTTTCGGTTACTATTGAGCCGGGTCGCTCCTTACTTACAGTTCGTTATCACGAACTGTTTCATTTGTTAACTGTATTTTGATTAATTTCTGTATTTTATTAACTGTATATTGATGGCAGCAAAAAACGAAAAAATTAAAAAAGAATATTAAAAACAGTTTTACCTTTAAATACATAGAAAATTAAAAACAAAAATAATACAATCCGGTAAAATTGAAATTTTGTAAGACTAAATTTGAAAATTTGTCGCGGTCCCTACGTAGAAAATATTCATTGAATAGTCATGAAGTCTTCCATGACTGCCTAACAATTTCATCTATGTCTAAAGAAAGTCAATTATTAGCAAACAAGAGAAATTCTTTTAGAAGAAAGGCAGCAGAAAAAAAAATAGATCGTGTTTAAATCAGAACCATCAAGGACTCTCATTCTCAATGCAAAAACGAGCTAAGTCCAATATACAAAAATAAATTATTACGTGTATGAAAGGAGCCGCCCCTTTCCCCCTTTTCTCCTGTTAACTCCCCTTTCCTCACCGCTCTTCACTCTAAAGTTTGACTTTTTGCACAAGATGCTTGAAGAACAAATGCTCAGAACAAGGGCAATTTGATTGGAATAAAAAGGGTACATCCTAGTGCCTCAATAATTATCGATGTGCCTATTGATGCACACTTGCTTTGAGCAATAAAATTGTCCGTTCGATGTTTAGAAAGACAATCTGTAACTAAAATACTTGCAATAACCCACTTGCTATATTTGTTGCAGTCAAATATACTTTCTGTAAAGCACTGGTAAAACTTTAGGGCAAAGAGTATGGGTTGTAGTTAAGAGCCCATACTACGCCCCCCTCATGTACAAAGTAATTTCGCTCCTTTTGAATTTCAATGTCAGGTTTTACTTTGACCTAAAACAGTTTAAACTTTAATTTAAATTAAATAAAAAAATAAGTTTTTTTAACTGAAAGTAAGGACTTTAAACTTAAAACGAACAGAAATTATTCCGTATATGAAAGGGGCTGTCCAAGGCCGTATCCAGTGGGGTTACCGGGTTTGAACCCCCCCCCCCCCCGAAATTTTTGACCGTGTCGAAAATAACTCGAAAATTAGTAAAACCTAGGTAAAAATCAGTAAAATTAGTCGAAAACTGAGTCAAAAATTAGTAACCCCCCCCCCCCCGAAAAAGTCAAAAATTAGTAAAACCCTCCCGAAAAAAAATCCTGGATCCGCCCTTGGGGCTGTCCCCTCCTCAACGCCTCGCTCTTTACGCTAAAGTTTTTCATTGTTTAAAAAAAATATAGTTGTGAGAAAGTCAAAATTTAGCGTAAAGAGCGAGGCGTTGAGGAGGGGACAGCCTCTTTCATATACGGAATAATTTCTGTTCGTTTTAAGTTTAATGTTGCTCCTTACTTTCAATTAAAAAACTTGTTTTTTTATTTAATTTTTGAACGTTTTTGAATAAATGCAGGTTTTGATCTTGGCTCACCGTACATGAATAATTAAAACAAAATTTTCATATTAATTTACGATTATTTGGTTAAATGGCTTTCTCGAAACTTGTTTAATTTTATTTACGAACATTTTTATTAGTAATAAATTTTTTGTAACTTACGAATTAACTTACGTAACGAACTTCTATATTTATATATTTTTAATACGTATATTAGGGGGTTCGCCCCCTAGTCAATACCTTGCTCTTTAAGCGAAAGTTCAAATTTAAAGCTTAATCACAAAGGCCGTTAATTGAAATAAATAGCTCTTATGAAAGTACTAAAAAAGCTTTGGCTTAAAGAACGAGGTATTGACTAGGAGGTGAACCCAATCATATATGTAATATTTTCTGTTCGTTTAAAGTTTTGATGTTGCTGCTGTTGCAGTTGAAAAACTTGTTTTTTTTATATTTAATTTCTGATCAGTTTTTAAATAATGCTGGGAAGTCCGGCGTCCCCTTCATATCAATATCCCTTCCCCCATGAAAACTTCCTTCATGGAGAGATCCTCCCACATAACCCTGACCCACCCCAACCCCACTACCAGAAAAAATCCCCCCTGAAAACGTCTGTATATTTCCCAATAACCAATACAATATGTTAACATTGGGTAGAGTTCATAACTTTCAGCCCTCCCCCCGGGAATTTTGGGGGATTAAGTCATCCTAAAAGACATACTTATGATATTTTCGAACATGCTGAACAAAATGGCTATCTCAAAATTTTGATCAGGTGACTTTGGGGAAAAATTGAGCGTGGGAGGGGGCCTACTTGCCCTCCATTTTTTCGGTCACTTAAAAAGGGCACTAGAACTTATAATTTCCATTCCAATGAGCCCTCCCACGATATTCTAGGACCACTGGGTCGATACGATCACCCCTGGGAAAAAAAAAACAAAAAAAACAACAAATAAACACGCATCCGTGATCTTTCTTCTGGCAAAAAGTGCAAAATTCCACATTTTTGTAGATAGGAGCTTGAAACCTCTACAGTGGGGTTCTCTGATACGCGGAATATGATGGTGTGGTTTTCATTAAGGTTCTATAGCTTTTAGGGGGTCTTTTCCTCTTTTTTGAAAATCAGCCAAATTTTCTCAGGCGCGTAACTTTTGATGGGTAGGATTAAACTTGATGAAAATTATATATTTGAAATCAGCATTAAAATATAATTCTTTTGATGTATCTATTTGTATCAAAATACCGTTTTCTAGAGTTTCGATTACCATTGAGCCGGGTCGCTTCTTACTTACAGTTCGTTACCACGAACTGTTTGATTAAATAAAAAATAAGTGTTTTCAAATGGAAGTAAGAAGCAACATTAAAACTTAGAACGGGCAGAAATGATTCTGTATATGAGGGGGGTTTGCCCTTCCTCAACCCTTGCTCTTTACGCTAAAAGCTTAAAGTTCTTTAAAAATATACTCATTCAACTTCACCTGCCCTTGTATTTGAGCAGTTTTTCTTAAAGAATTGTGACAAAAAGTGAAACTTTAATATAAAGAGCGAAAGTTGAGGAAGGGGTAGCCTCCTCATATACAGAATAATTTATGTGCGTTTTAAGTTTTAATGTTACTTTGTACTTTCAGTTGAAAAAAACTTTTTTTTAATTTTTTTTCTGATCGTTCTTCAAATCCTACCAGGGATTCGCCTTCCGCTTCACCCCTTTATAAAATATCCCCTTGAAAATTCCTCATGGAAAATTTACCACCACGGCAAATCCCCCCCCCCCCAAAAAAAATACCTTATATTTCCCGATTACAAATACAATATGTGAACAATGGGCAAATTGCGTAACTTGAAGCCCTTTCTCCGGGGTATAGTGGAGTCTTGTCATCCCCAAAGGTATTTTATTGGACCACGCTGAACCAACTAGCTATCTCAAAATTTTGATCGGAATTATTTGGGGGGGGAGCGCGTGGAAGGGGGGCGGGGGCCGGTTTCCCTTCAATCAAGTCGGTTTCTCTGACATGCTGAACCTGATGGTGTGATTTTCATTAATATCCCCTGATCTTTGGGGTCCCCCCTATTTGCAAACAAGGTAATTTATTCAGACACATCCCTTTTGACGGGTAACACTAAACTTAATTAACTTTAAATATTTGGAATCCGCATAGAAATCCAACTCATTTAACGCATCAATTGTTATCAAAGTTCTGTTTTTTAGAATTTTGGTTACTATTGTGCCGAGTCGCTCCTTATTTACAGTTCTTTACCATGAACTGTTTGAAATTAAAGTGGTAATGTTTCCCAAATCCTCAAATCATCGAGCTCAGAATGAAGGTTTAGCCGTAATGACACTTTTTTTAGTTTTCAACAGGACGTATATTCAGTTTTTAAGCTTTTCACACAGATAAATTTTCCTCCAAAGAAATGAACGAATAAAGGATTACTTTTCAGTTATGACTAATTTATTCCATTCGTGACTGGTTGGTCCCAGCTAACATGACGTACACGCTGCTAATAAAATTCAGTTTTGGCACAGCCTTTTCATTCAAAAAATAAATTTTTATTCGAAGGGCAAGAGTGTTCCATATCCGGATAGTCAAGGGGCATGGGCTATATAATAATTTCTTTTTCATCATTATTGGGGGGTGCAACTGCTCCCCCTTACCCCATTGCCACCCCCAAACGAAGCCCCTGGACGTTCATGAAAACAGGTACGCAAGAACTTACTACGTGGCGAAAACATTTCACTGGGAGCAAAAAATTCTATAAAAAGCCAAAAGTAGGAGAATGAAATATATGAAACTACAAAAAAAAAATTAGAGGATTTTTGGGATGGGGTACTACCCCAGAGCCCGCCCCCCTCTGTATACCTGCCTGCCTATAGAAAAAAGACACACACACAAATCATTGTTACCAGTGCTTCATACAAAAAGATAATGACGCAAGACATAAAGGCGAAGTTTGTGGTACATGCAAATATAGAACAAATTGAAAATAATAAGGAAAAGGGAGGTGTTTTAATGAAATAACAAAGTCATTAGGGTACAAAATCTTCTTAAAATAGCAATTTCTTCTTAGCTGAACTAAATCTACAAATAAAAGTATAACTAAAAATTAGTTTTTTTTTTAACGATCATAGTCTACCTGATAGAACTGGCAGTTTTTATTACTTCTCTACACCACAGAACAGGATGTCGTAAAAACCTGGAGTGGGGCCCAGAAATCTTTACACATGTGGAAGCAAACCAAGTTATCTTTACACATTTGGTAAAGCAAACCAAGGAGCAATTGTACGGAACCAAGTAGTGCGCATGGTACGCAACGCCAAAACTAAATATGGCCGTGAAAAAGTTGTGCCACTTCTGAACAGTGACCCTGCCAAATGACACCGCTCAGTCAAGAAATTAAGTGGAGAGTCGTCAAAACCTACTATTACGATAACAGACGATAGCGGACGATTACTGGGGTCTCGTGCTGTAAACGCCTTCTTAACCTCAATATGCACTACATTCCCTCTTATCTGCCCCCATGAAGGTTTAATTGAACTCAGTGAGTTAGATGTGTACAAGGAGCTGATAAAAATAAAAACAGGAGTATCACCTTTTCTTGAGGAAATCCCTGCAAAACTTATCCATGGATTAGGAGCCAAGCATCAAACTCTAACAATTGTACTTGATTTTCTGTCTGGACGGCAGCAGAAGGTATTCGCCCTCCACGAGGAGGACACCGAATAGGACTGGAGTTAAATAACCTGTGGGGCCCCACAAGCGCCAAACTTGCAGACATAAAATTTCTCGCTATGATTAACTACATCCTGAGCAAGCATGAAGACAGGTATAAATTTGTGGATGACTTATCTCTCATGCCTGCTTATATACTTGAAAGTAATACTCCTGTAGCGCTATTTGCTAGTGACATTTTTGATGAGCTAAATTTCCAGTGTAACGAATCCAATCTAACCATTAATGCTACCAAGTCAAAATACTCCGGCTGAACCCCCCTCAAAAGAGACTTTACACCCCCCCCCCCTGAAGTCCCATTTCCTGTTATGTCTGAAGTGAAAATACGGGGGTCATTTTCTCTAAGGATTGTTCTTTTGCCGCGCATGTCGACAGTGCAATTAGGAAGAGTAACCAGGATTGCCACTCAGCCGGTTTTTTGGTGCCACTTTGGGTGGTAAAATAGTGTCAATTTTGAATAAAAAGTGTCACTTTCCAAAAATTTGCCGCTCGCAACGCTTCGCGTCGATTGCGCTCAAAAAATTGAATTCGGACCCACTCAAGAATTGCAAACTGCTTGACTGACTTATCGTCTATGAGCCTACAAATTATTGCAACAACACACAATAGTTGAACTAAACAACTTAAAACAATTGAAGGCTTCTCCACCACATTGCAGTTAAATGTCTGTCTCTGTCCTCTTCATTGCCAAGTATTTCGTACCGAAGATCACTGGGTGATCTTCACTTATCAGTGATAAGAATAGGAATATAAAAATTTCTCACACACAGATAGAGAGAAACACATTTACGTTTTTCACCGCACAGAAAGATTCTTGCATCCAATAATTGCCGCGCGAGGATTTAAGATAAGAATCTTAACTGACAGAAAAGGATATCGATGCATATCTACATTGACAGTTTTCCTTCCGGTTTTTTGTCTGAAAAAAATTCTTTTTTTGTAAAATAGTGCTACTTAGCAGAAAAAGTGCCACTTTTACTAAAAAGTGTCCTAATAGTGTCAGGTGTTCCAAAAAGTGCCATTTAAAAAAAAGTGTCAAAAGTGACACTAAAGTGTCACCGGTGGCAACCCTGAGGGTATCACTTTCCTTCAAACACCGTATAAAATGCATCGTTTCGGTTGCGATGTCGAAAGTCTCCTCCGCGCCTACCTTTGCTATGTGTGGCCAGTCTTGGAGTATGTATGTCCTGTGTGGGTCCTTCCGTACTACATACTGCTCACCTAATTGACGATCAAGAGTCAGTGCAGAAAAGGGCAGTTAAGATTTTCCTGGGATGTAGTGATACTCCCTACCAAGAAGGACTCAATAAACTTGAAATCCAGTGGCTTGAGCAAAGATTGAACAATCTGATCATGAAATCCATTGGCTTGAGCAAAGGCTGAGCAATCTGATCATGAGATTTGGAAAACATTGCTGTCAAACCCAACCCACCGTGATATTCTTCCCGCAGATGTCCCACCAAACAGAAAAACCAGATAAAAACTCAAACTGACACCTTTACGTGCAAGAACATACCGATACTTAAATTCATTTTTGCCATTTTTACGTCTATGTTTAACATGCAATGTTATAATTTTTATGTTTATATATGTCTATGTTTTTCTATGTTTAACAGCTAATGTTGTGCTATTTTTTTACGTCTATGTTTAACATGTAATGTGTTTGCAACTGTAGATTAGCCAAGAGCTACGAAAGTTGTGTAATAAAACGTTCTCTCTCTCTCACAAACTCTCTCGCTGTCTCTCGTTCTCTCTCTCTCTCTCTCTCTCTCTCTCTCTCTCTCTCTCTCTCTCTCTCTCTCTCTCTCTCTCTCTCTCTCTCTCTCTCTCTCTCTCTCTCTCTCTCTCTCTCTCTCTCTCAGTAGAATGCTTCGTCTGGATTTGCTTGGCCCAATAGCAATTCCCATGTTATTTGCTTGGCTTATGTTCCTTCCATGCTATTCTATGTCTCTTCCATTGTTATTCTATGGGGAGCTCTACACGTGATTAAAAACGTCATGAAACTACATTCTATTTGCTCATGTCTCATCGGTACCATTCCAAACGAGCGGGGATTCCCCTCCTGTTCCTAAACATTGCAAAAAAGATAGCAGTATGAACGGGGATTCCCCCACACAAATTTGTTTCAACTCCAAGTTTTTCAACCAGAGTGTTTTTTTTTCGAGCTGACACCTGTTTTTTAGGCAGCCAATCAGAGAATTGCTTACATGTGATTTTCCCTTTGCATAACAATTCGTCATTGAAATTTCGTATAAAATGTTCATGCTCTACAATTTAATTTCCATTATGTTTTAACATATCGAGCATAGTACACTGCATATTATTAACTTTGAAAACAATGGATTCGTCAATTGTCAATGTGAGTACAGCTTATTAAATTTTTTAATTTATTTCCAGATAAAAAGCATTTGCCAGTAAATTCTAATTTCAGAGGGACTTAGCCTCCCTCTCCCCACCCGCAACAATAAAAACCTATACAATAGTATACTCGTTAGAAAACGCAAAGTACACTTTTTTCCTATATGTAAACAAAAACCACCCCCACCCTGCTCTGTAGAAATAATTATTTTGATCAAAAAAAATGCCCTTTTTTCCAGTGATTAAAAATCTTTTTCTGATCTCAATATAAGCTTATGTGTTACAAGAAACGGTCCCTTTCGGAGAACAGGCTTCGCATGCTCCTTTTATCACAGAGATTAAAACCATATGTGTTTATAATTACAGAAAAGGGTCCTTTTTTGGAACCAAAATTTCAAACGTGTCGTATCTGAAAACAAAAGCTTGGTGATTAAGACGGGCTTTGTCTAATTCTAGCCGGAAACTCAGAATTGGTAGGGGGCAAGATCAAAAAGGGGTAATTAGTGATTGGATAATTTTTTAACGTGAAATCTCTGAATAAAATATTTTTGGAGAAATTATTTAAAAGGTATAGTTTATTTATTCTAAAGGCTAGGTATGTTAAGATTCAAGCTAATTCTTGTAGGATACCTTTTAAAATAGCTTTACGGGGTTTGAGGGTGTCGTCTTATTCTGTGTGTGTTTTTTTTTTGTTTACTTGGTGGTCATTCAAAAAGCGAGGATTTTTGTTAAATAAGTAATTCTTATACCTTTTAAAATAGCTTTACGGGGCTTGAGAGACTCTGAAAACAACTTCAACCGTGGCCCGCCCCCCCCCCGTGACCAGAAATTAAATTATAAAAAAAAAGTTTCTTCAAGTGAAAGTAAGGAGCAACATCAAAACTTAAAAACGGACAGAAAATAGATTTTTACGTGAAAATTTGCGAATTCAGGGTTATCAGTTAAGATAGCTCCTTGCCATGGAACATAGCAATCTAAGTGATCATTGGCTGATCCAGTGCATGTGTAATTGAACCAGCATATCTGATGATGGAAGACCGGAAAAAATATACCTTGAACTAGCTTTACTTCTTCGATGGGTTCCGTATAATACATAAGTGGTGGGGTGATGGCAGAAGGATCTCTTAGAGTACTTATAGTGTTGTACTGTGGGCCGACTTGCTAGCGAAAAACCCGTGTGATTGACTTGACATAAAAAATTTTAACAAGAAATGGCTGAAAAGTGTTTTGGGGGAGATGGGATGATTGTGTACTGTATAATACACAAGTGATGTTTGGACAGTGTTGTCAATTTAAAATAATTTAACGTTATACTATACGAAGAAGTTGATACTAAGAGGGGTGTACATGAGTATAGATGACAAGAAAAGAATTGTAATAACGGATAGCTTTACTTCTTCGATGTGTTCCATATAATACATAAGTGGTGGGGTGATGGCAGAAGGATCTCTTAGAGTACTTATAGTGTGATAGTGGAGGGGGGGAGTTGTTAGCGAAAAACCCATGTGGATGAGTTGAAATAAAAATTTTTACGAGAAATGGCTGAAAAGTGTTTTGGGAGAGATGGGTTGATTGTGTACTGTATACAGATGATGGGTTGGACAGTGTAATTTAAAATAGTTTAACGTTATACTATACGAAGAAGTTGATACTAAGAGGGGTGTAGATGACAAGAAAGGAATTGTAATAACGGATAGCTTTACTTCTTCGATGGGTTCCGTATAATAAATAAGTGGTGGGGTGATGGCAAAAGGATCTCTTAGAGTACTAATAGTGCTGTACGGAGGGCCGAGCTGCTAGCGAAAACCCCGTGTGGATGAGTTGAAATAAAAACAATTAACAAGAAATGGTTGAAACGTGTTTTGGGGGAGATGGGTTGATTGTGTACAGTATAATACACAAGTGTTGTTTGGATAGTGTTGTCAATTTATTGGTCTATGTTTGTCTCTTTGGGTTGTGTTTCTCTTTGGGATGTGTGTGTCTCTTTGGGCTTTTTGTGTCTTTTTGGGATGTGTGTGTCTCTTTAGGCTGCGTGTCTATTTTGGGTCTTTGAGTCTTTATGGTCTGTTTGTGTCTCTTTTGGTTGTTTGTGTCTGACTGGTCTGTGTGTATCTATTTGGACAGTGTTTGTCTCTTTGGGCTATGTGTGTTTCTTTGGGTTTTGTGTGTCTTTTTGGGCTGTTTGAGTCTTTATGGTCTGTTTGTGTATCTTTGGGCTGTTTGAGTCTATTCGGTCTGTGTTTGTCTCTTTGGACAGCTTGTGTCTCTTCGGGCTGTTTGTGGTCTCCTTAGGCTGTGTGTCTTTTCGGGCAGTTTGGATCTTTTTGGTCTGTGTGTGTCTCTTTTGGCTTTTTGTGTCGTTTTGGGCTTTGTGTGTCTCTGTTGGATGTGTACGTCTCTTTGGGGCGTGTGCGTCTCTTTGGGCTGTATGTGTCTCTTTGGGGTGTGGGTGTCTCTTTGTGATGTGTGGGTCTCTTTAGGCTGTGTGTGCCTCTTTGGACTGTGTGTCTTTTTGGGGTGTTTGAATCTTTTTGGTCTGTATGTGTCTCTTTGGGCTATATCTGTCTCTTTGGGCTGTTTGAGTCTTTTTGGACTGTGTATGTCTCTTTCGGCTGTTTTTGTCTCGTTGGACTGTTGGTGTCTCTTTGGGCTGTGGGTTGATTGGTAGAAGGATCTATTAGCGAAGTTATAGCGGAGGACGAGTTGCTAGCGAAAAATCTAAGCTAATAAGGGTTTTTGATCGTAAACTCTAGTTTTTTGTAAGAAAATTATGGAAAATACAATTCGTTGGTTCAAATGTGAAACTTAAGTCCAGGTATGGATCGAAAAATAAACTATTTCTGTAGAATCTGAGCTAATAAGGGCTTTTGACCATAAACTCTAGTTTTTTTTGTAAGAAAATTATGGAAAATACAATTCTCTGGTACAGGTGTGAAACTTAAGTCTGTTTTTGGATTTAAAAATAAAACTATATCCGTCGAATATGAACTAATAGTTCAATATTTTTTTTCATAAAAACAAACTTTTTTTTTTAAACTTCGAAATTTTTCAACTTTATTTATTTTTTTATTTTTGTGCATACCTTAAAATGTCAACATATGCTTACGGTTCTAACAATTGTGCTCTATGATTGGTCAGAGACACGATGTGGCTTTCTCACTGGTATTCTATGACCAGTTATCGACACTACTTAGCCTATTGCATGTATTAAATCAGTATTTCTTACGCAGTGGAACGATAAACACATAAGTCATATCCTTAAAAAAAGTGAAGATGGAACATTTTAATAGAGTGCGTTCACATAACAAGGTTATTGTAGCATTGAAAGCCGACAAGGAGAAGTATTTAAACTATGAAACAAGTACAAGTGGTATCACTATTGGAAATGTATGCATGCATTGTCATGACAGTAAGGAATTAAATTTCTTTGGAATACCGAAAAAATTCAACTCTTATGATGGTGGTTATGCGAGATTGAGATCTCCAGAGATGATTGCACTCAAAGAGAATGCTAACATAAAAATAATTGTTGATGATACCCCATTTCTGAGGGCAGGGGAGGGGGGGTCAATTTTGGAGCTGAAACAAAAAATACTTAGAATTGAAAATAAAGGGGATCTGCCTCAAGGGGAAGGCTCAGAGACCCTTCGTTCCCCAATTTCTGAGGGCTGGGGAGGGGGGGTCAATTTTGGAGGGTAAACAAAAAATGCTCAGAATCGAAGATAATTTCCATTCATCTTAGTTTTTTTTTTAACGATGCTCCTTATTTCTAGTTGAAAATGCTTATTTTTTAATTTAATTGGGAATGAAAAGTCAAACTCTAACATAAAGAACAAGATATTTTGGAGGGGTAGCTAACTTCATATACGGGATAATTTCCATTCGTCTTAGTTTTTAACGATGCTCCTTATTTCTAGTTGAAAATGCTTATTTTTTAATTTAATTGGGAATGAAAAGTCAAAGTCTAACATAAAGAACAAGGTATTTCGGAGGGGTAGCTAACTTCATATACGGGATAATTTCCATTCGTCTTAGTTTTTAACGATGCTCCTTATTTCTAGTTGAAAATGCTTATTTTTTAATTTAATTGGGAATGAAAAGTCAAAGTCTAACATAAAGAACAAGGTATTTCGGAGGGGGTAGCTAACTTCATATACGGGATAATTACCATTCATCTTAGTTTTTTAACGATTTTCCTTATTTCTAGCTGGAAATGCTTATTTTTTAAATTTAATTGGGAATGAAAGGTCAAAGTCTAACATAAAGAACAAGGTATTTCGGAGGGGGGTAGCTCACTTCATATACGGGATAATTTCCATTCGTCTTAGTTTTTAACGATGCTCCTTATTTCTAGTTGAAAATGCTTATTTTTTAATTTAATTGGGAATGAAAAGTCAAAGTCTAACATAAAGAACAAGGTATTTCGGAGGGGGTAGCTAAATTCATATACGGGATAATTTTCATTCGTCTAATTTATTTTTTAATTCAGTAGTTTTTCAGTAAGGACACTCGATATCCTAAAAGTGTTTGATTCAAACTTTTACCTTAAGCATTGATGTTGTTAGCAGAATTTCAACCCCCCCTCCCCTGCCCTCAGAAATGGGGGAAAGTGGGAACGTTAAACTATTTTAAATTGACAACACTGTCCAAACATCACTTGTGTATTATACAGTAAACAATCATCCCATCTCCTCCAAAATAAGTTTCAGACATTTTTTGTTAATTTTATTCATTTTTGAACTATTTTAAATTGACAACAATCTCCAAAACTTCACTTGTGTATTATACAGTACACAATCACCCCATCTCCTCCTAAACACTTTTCAGTCATTTCTTGTTTAAAAATTTTTATTTCAAGTCAATCCTTAATAGGATCAAATTCTCCAATCCTACACTCTAATTCGCAAATCTCATTACCCCTTTTTAACTGTCAATCAAAGAATTCTGATTGTAGTGTCCCGACCTACATTCTTATGAAATTCTTATCAACAAAAATAAAACACTCTAATACTGCTATCTCTTTTGCAATGTTTAGGAACAGGAGGGGAATCCCCGCTCATTTGGAATGGTACCAACGGGGCATAAGCAAATAGCACGTAGTTTCATGACGTGTTTAATCACGTGTAGAGGTCCCCATAAAATAACAATGGAAGGGACATAGAATAGCATGGAAGGAACATAAGCCAAGCAAACAACATGGGAATTGCTATACGTCTATGCAAATCCAGACGAAGCATTCCACTTACGAGTTCCCACTCTTATCGTTTTCTCATGCTCTTTGAGCTGAGTTAAGTCATGTCTTCCTTATGGCTTAGTCCGGCAAAATCACTGGTACTTTTTTTACTTTTTTTGGCAGTTTCAGCATTCATTGATCAAACAGTTCATGGCAACGAATTGTAAGTAAGGGGGAACCGGCTTGGTCCCTCCTGTATCTGATTTCTGACATTTATGATATCTTATATTAAATTGATTTTATTTTATATCTTTATACTTGTATGCTATACCTTGCTCGCGCCAGATTATGTGGCCTAAAACCACTACTGATTAAGATATTAGCATTTTGACTGTAATAAAAAGACTATAGTGAAAACACAGCTAAATATTGTCAAATATTATCTTTAGTAGCTGTTCATTAAAAAGTATAAATCTTATCAGAAGTAAATATCTGAACACACCGAAGGCCTTATGCCTAGGTTCATGTCAGAGATTTGCACATTTGCTGGTCATTTCTAGACGATTTCGACAATCTTAATTTGGCTGCAAATTTTGTTTAGGCAGCTTGTAACACACCAACTACTTTTCATTCCTTATCAGTTGCGTGTTATGACATACCAAAAGGGCAATAGGTCTTACAATTTGCACAAAATTTATTCCCCAGGCCCAATGATTTGTGGGGATCTTTGGGAATTAGGATTTGTGAGAATTTGGCTAAAAATTTTGTTTAGGCAGCTTGTAACACCCCAACTACCTTTCAACTACCTTTCAGTTACATGTTACGAAATACCAATAGGGCAATGGGTTTTATATTTTGCACTAAATCTATTCCCCAAAGATTTTTGGAATCTTTTAGTGCGCTTACTTAAAGGTACCGTCACTGTTTTCCAGAATTCTCCAAGCTGGCGGCAAGTATTCTAACAGTTGAAGTGAATGGTAGCCTTGAATAAAAATCGAAGCAAAAACCCAGGTTTAGTAAGTGAATAGCAGTGTTAAAACTTAAAGCTAACATAAATTACTGTAAATGTGAGGGTCTATTCATAAATGCAAGGGAGGTATCAAGACTAGTGAGTGACCTGGTCACCTACTAATTACCAACAGGGTATATTTTACTCATTTGAACAAGCTTCCAGAAGAGTGAAAGCTGAAGATCAGCTTAAAAGAAAGGCAGTTAAGGGGACAAAGCCCCCCCCCCCTCAAGTTTACCGTATTTTATGTTGGTTTCAGGTTTTAACGTCGCTCTATACCATCGTGCTAGAAAACTAATTTTTCGCTTATTTCAATTCATTGAACTGCTTATAAACTAGTTTTTAACTTGTTTAAAATATATTAATTACGCACAGCAGAATAATTTTCTTAAGAAAGATATGTAGGACCGTCAATGAGTGACTGGACTCTTAGGCACTGTCATGTTTCTATTCCGTAAAACCGTCATTACGACCGTCATTAAATAGAATTGGTATAATTAAGCAACTTCGTTTGAGTGAGCCTTCTCTCGAATTTCCATAGCCACTAGATCGATACAATCAAACAGTTAAGTAAGGAGCAACCCGGCTCAATGGTATTGATACCAATAGATATATCAAAAGAATCAGATTTTAAGGCTGATTTCAAATATATAAGCTTCATCAAGTTTAGTCCTACCTATAAAAAGTTACGTGCCTGAGAAAATTTGGCTGATTTTCGAAAAAAGGAGGAAAGACAAGCTGAAAGTTATATAACCTTAATGAAAATTATACCATCATATTCAGCTGTATCAGAGAACCCTACTGCAGAGGTTTCAAGCTCCTATCTACAAAAATGTGGAATTTAGCATTTATGGCCAGAAGAAAGATCACGGATGCGTGTTTATTTGTTTTTTTTTCTCAAAGGTGATCGTATCGACCCAGTGGCCCTAGAATATCGTGGGAGGGCTCATTGGAACGGAAATTAAAAGTTCTAGTGCCCTTTTTAAGTGACCAAAAAAATAGAGGGCAACTAGGCCCCCTCCCACGCTAATCTTTTCCCAAAGTCACTCGATCAAAATTTTGAGATAGCCATTTTGTTCAGCATGGTCGAAAATATGATAACTATGTCTTTTAGAATGACTTAATCCCCCGAAGTCCCCGGGGGGGAGGGCTGAAAGTTATGAGCTTTACCTTATGTTAACATATAGTATTGGTTATTGGGAAGTATACAGACGTTTTCAGGGGGGTTTTCTGGTGGTGGGGGGGTCGGGGGTTAAGTGGGAGGATCTTTTCATGAAGGAAGTTTTCATGGAGGAAGGGACATTGCTATGAAGGAGGCGCCGGATTTTCCAGCATTATTTAATAAAGATCAGAAATTTATAGTTAAAAAAAACAAGTTTTTCAACTGAAAGTAAGGAGCAACATCAAAACTTAAAACGACAGAAAACACTACGTATATGATTGGGTTCGCCCCCTAGTCAATACCTCGCTCTTTAAGCCGAAGATTTTTTAGTACTTTCATAAAAGCTATTTATTCTAATTAACGGCATTTGTGATTAAGAGGTCATTTTTAAAGAATTGGAACAAAATTCGAATTTTACCTTAAAGAGCAAGGTATTGACTTGGGGGCGAACCCACTAATATACGTATTAAAAATCTATGAATATAGAAGTTCGTTATGTAATCTAATTAGTAATTTACGTGTATTTATTAGTAATAAAAACTTTCGTAAATAAAATTAAACAGGTTTCGAGAAATCCATTTAACCAAATAAAAGTAAAATTAATGTTCAAATTTTGTTTTAATTATTCATGTACGGTGAGCCAAAATAAAAATCTGCATTAATCCAAAAACGTTCAAAAATTATATAAAAAAACGAGTTTTTTTTTAACTGAAAATAAGAAACGACGTTAAAACTTGAGGAGGGGACAGCCCCTTTCATATACGGAATAATTTCTGTTCGTTTTAAGTTTTAACGTCGTTCCTTACTTTCAGTTAAAAAAACTTGTTTTTTTTTTATTTAATAATTTACAAGGCTCAAAAAGGAATTGTGGTGCGATTTCCAGTGGCTTTTTTCAGTGAAGGTCCTTTTTGCTGAGCAAAATGCTGTCTTCGTTCGACCTACTTTAACTGAAATAGCAATAATGAAAACAAGGCTTAACACAACGATGGAAAGGTCAACGGAAAAAGCATAATTAAAGCGTAAACTTTGCCCTAAGTAAACATTACTAGATTGACCTTAAAATAGCGTGCTGGTACTTGGAGATCAAAATTTACAATTGCAACGTGAGGTTCACACTGGCCTGCGAACATTTCGCCGTTGTTGCAAAATTTTTGCTCATAGCTAATTTTCGTATAGAATCAAGTTTTTCAACTTTTCCACAGCATTATTTTACATTAGAAATCTGATTTTGCAAAATATAAGAAATAGTATTATTTAATGCATAGTTTTACCAGTAAACCACGCTTAAGCTAAAAAGGCTTGTAACACTGAGTGCAAAGCTCACACTAATAGAATTCGCATGATTCGTTGACGAATTCGCAGAATTCAAGTATTTTCATGGGATTATGTGGAAATAAGGCACAAAAGGAAGTTTCCTGAAACTTTAGGACTCAATTTGGCGAATGGATAAGAAAAAACAACATGCTAACAAAAGATCCGCAATTTCAACCCGCAATTTCAACCCTGGCACCCTCATTCCTTTTTTTTCTGTTTTCACTCTTATATATATATATATATATATATATATATATATATATATATATATATATATATATATATATATATATATATATATATATATATATATATATATATATATATATATATATATATATATATATATATATATATATATATATATATATATATATATATATATATATATATATATATATATATATATACATTATTCTTTGTAAAAATCGACTTACCATAACTGGCCTAACACCATGAAGTATCATCTGATCGAATATAGTAAATTTGTATTGTACACAAACGTATAAGGATTGTTTTGTAACCACTCTTGGCTCTTACTATTAAATATTCTAAATCTAAATAAGTAAATCCGTTACGTATGAAAGCGGTCTTCAAACTTCAAAGTAGCCTTCCTTCCTAAAAGTTCGTAAACCTTTTTACTGACCATTAAGGTAATTCCAAAAAAGTTTTTTTTTTTTTTAAACAAAATCACGGAGATAATTCACAAAATCGATGAAATGGTCTCATTTTTCAGACGTCGGATTCGAATTTAAAGATTATTTATGAGTTATATAACGACAAGGATTTGAAATCACTTGAGTGGAACGGAACAGACTAACAAGCGGAAAGTCATATAAATTTTTAAACCTTTTTAAGGAATTCAGAATAAAACGTAAACTTTGGCCTTAACTAGGTAGAAAGGATTTAACATAGTAAGGGTATCCACAAGGCGTGACAGGGGGCAGCCGCTCCTTTAGCAGCACCAAGGAAATAAATCGTGTTAAAGAAACACATGGCTAATTTTTTTTCGACAAATAGACTTGGTCTAAAAGAACTATTTTCCCCTGCGCCTGGGAGAGGTATGATACTTGGAATGGTATAAACCTAGAATTTGGGCTGTTGAGAAGGAAACATGTTAAGAAAACAATTCTAACTTCACAATATGCAGAATAATTATAGTAAATACATTTTGATTGCAAGTCTACTTTACTCTACCCCCAACCTCACTCCCTAATATGCAAAAATATAGCCAAAATTATGTATTTCTTATGTGTTTTTCTGTTTCTTGATTTCGTCACATTTGATTCAACTAACTGGTACACGGATTGAAACAAGAAAGACACATGGCAAAATGCATGGGGAATACATAATTTGGGCTATATATTTGTACATTAGGAAAGTTGGGGGTAAAGCACTATAGAATTGCAGTAAAAATGTTTTAATTAAAATTTTCTGCGTATTATCAAGAAAGAATTGTTTTCTTAACATGTTTCCTTCTCAACGGCGCCAATTCTAGGCTGTGGCTTCGTTTGGGAGGGGCAAGGGGGGATGCAGTTGCCCCCAATAATTTCTAGAGAAAAACTATTATATAGCTTGTGCCCCTTGACTCTCCAGATGTAGACCCCTCTTGCCCCCCTATAAAAATGCTGGAGCTACGCCCCTGATTCTAGGCTTATACCCTTGGAATTAAGAGGAAGTGCCAATTTCGTACTTTAAAATTAAATACAAGCACTTCTGATTTTCTTCATTTTTTTAATGAGATGTACCAATTATGTATAATTCTAGCTGATGGGCGTTTAGCTATCTTAGAAGGTAGCTGCGTTGGGTGAATAAAACCTTGGTACATTTTTTTGCAATTCATATTATTAACTTAGGAATAAAGTAAGCATACCACTCGATGCCTTTTTTTAATGCTCTTTATGAATATAATAATCGCTTCTATTGCAAATTCAAATTTACCCCACCCTCTTAATGTGCAAATATATAGCCTACCCGGAATTGTAACCACACAAAGAAGTTATCAACATTGGTTAAGTTATTTAAAAATGGTTAAAAATATATCACTAGTTTATAAATAAGTTGTTCAAGAGTAACATATTCCAAAAACACTCATTTATAACAATTCAAACCTCATTTATTAGGCAACTCAAATATAAAACGTTTTCCTACCGTTCAAGTTTTTCGAATGCCGTCAACAAAAATAGCGCTGAATTTTGTTATTCGAAAGTTTGTCGCCGACAATTCATGGTATATTTCAATTAATGGTACATATTTGCACATTAGGGGGATGGGGTGGGTAAATTTGAATCTGCGAGAGAAGCAATTATTATATTCGTAAAGAGCATAAAAAAAGGCATCGAGTGGTATGTTCACTTTTTTGTAAGTCAATAATGTGAACTGCGAAAAATTTACCAAAACTTTAAATAATGCATCCAAGGACTAAGTTATGTTCCTGAAAGATTTTGAGTGATCTGCCTCCACACAACACACTGACCTTTTATGAACTTTGACAGACTTCGTATTATAAAAATTGAACATTCAGAAGTAGACCTGCAGTACAAAAAAGGCGCGAAAAAACTATTGTGAATCACATACCCTGGCTAAACCCTGGTTTATAAGGTTTTAAAGATTAAAATGTGTCTTAAGTTTGCAAAAGACGAATCCAAATATGGTTGAACATCCTATTCAAATAATTCAAATTGTGTGTTTGAAAATTAGACAAATAAAAGGAGGCTCCGCCCAGAACTAAAGAAGGTCAGTAGCCCAGAGAAAAGAATTTTTTACATCGAGAGGCTATGTGTTTTTTTTTTTGTTTTTTTTTTTTTGTTTGATTATTTTACTTAAGACAATTAGGCCATGAACTTATCTTCTATGCGATATTGTGAGCCTTAGAAATACGTAAGGAGTGTGAATAGGATCTTGAAACAAATTTCAGGCACAATTTAGGACTTGGATCTATTTCTGAATGTTTAATTTACCTAACTCAACTACTTTTGATTACAGCGTCTCCTCCCGACTCAAATATAAGCAAAAAAGCCAAATCAAAGTGTAAAGCTTGATCAAAGTGGGAAACCCCCAGCTGCGGCATCCCTTCCAGCCACGGTGCCGGGCGAAGCCGCCTTGATTGCCATCGCCCCTTTGAGTGACTCTGCGTTCACGATAGAATGAAGCCCATCACCTGGAATTCTACCCTTTACAATTTTCCCTGTCATCTCCTTTGGTCATTTTAGAGGCAGTGATTTTTACCAAAGAATGCCGTTTTAAAGTACATAATTAAACATTACTAATTTATTTTACAAAACCAATACTTAGTATATCTTAGGTTGATGACGTAACCATGCGTTAGCTTCTTGCTGAATAAATCCCACTCCAGTTAAACCCATGAAAGAAAAAAGCTTGTAAATTACCGTTTGAACAAGAACAATTAATTTCAAAAGCTCCATTCCGGTGAACGTCAACAATTCTACAGTTTTAAACTATAATCGGAAATGACGTCATCGGAAA
>NC_142806.1:47383340-47406770 GCF_049724085.1 Artemia sp. Qi Xiang Cuo
CACGGGGAGATATACTGTAATTTCATTGTCGAAAATATCTGTGACTACACGCAGATCCTCGGGTGTATTTTGATTAAGATCCAATAGGATATAACCGTGGGGTTTATTAGTTGCCTGATTGTATGCTGCAAGCATAAATTCGAGGGCACCTCGATATATTTGTTTATTGAACGTTATTAGCGAGCTAGAATCACGAACAACTCTGTAGATGATATCACAGGCGCTTTTTAATACAAGTTTTCGTATACATTTTCTCTGATGAGAGATTGTGTAGAACCAGAGTAACAGTAATCTGTTCATGATGAGAGCGAACAGTGAACAATTGCAGCACTTCTTGGGGCCACTGTTCAATAGATTCAGCCAGATCGTCAATGATCAGCCAAGAATTTGCTTCAATAGTATTGAAAATATCAAGTCCCTGTATGAATTGTATCTGAACCACTCCCGTTGTGACAATTGCTTTTATTTTATCGTAAGACTCCTGCCCAATACTGTAAAAATAGTAGATTTTTTTCGGCTTTTGCACAAACATTTTATCACAATTTTTAATTATTTTAGTTAAGAGTGTTGTTTTGCCTGACATTGACGGCCCACATAGAAACGATCTGAATGGTGTTTTGAATTGGTACATGTGCCCTTCAACAGTTTACCTGGACAACTAATCGTAGACTACAGTTGTCTAATGAATAAATAATTTTGCTATTCCGTTCAAGAACAATAATAAGAAGCAGAAGACGAGCAAAAAATAATATTTTCTTTTATTATATGCATACAAAAGTAACAATACTTAAAAAATACTACATTGAAAAAAAAGCACATTAAACATGAAAAAAAATACACTTCTTTTAATTTATTTATAATAAAAAATACAACATTTACATAGGCATAGAGAGAGAAAAACACTTAAATAAATACACTTTTTTTTTGTTTATTTATAGAAAAAAAATACAACATTTATTAGAATAAAGCACTTAAAATAATATCACTTTTTTTTTAATGAAACATGTATATTTACAAAAGTACAAAAATCTGCTCTAAGTCCAAAAAAAAGATAACTTTGGTAGTTGCGGTGCGCCCCTCCCCCCCGCTGGCGAACGCCCCCCGGGCCGTGAGGCCCCCCCCCCCAAAGGCCGCGAGGCCCCCCCCCCCCCGCCCCCAAAGGTTTGGGGAAAATTTTACTGGACTTTATTCAAACCGAGACTTTCCCTATAGATAACACATTCGGCCCGGTCTGAAGTTAAATAGTGACCAAGGGGGAGGGTAGTCACACCGTCTTGACAAACATAGAGCTTGTCGGAGATGGTACTCATGGCAATTTTTTCTACATTTACAGTAAAGTTCCTGTAGTTGATGGAACGAATTGCCAGCAATTTGGCTTGTGGAATTGTATTTTGAACAATAGAATTCCTATAGATGTCCATGTTGAAATTCTTATCCACATAGCGCGGGGGTACTCCTTTGCAACGTTTCTTGATTTCCTCGTCGTGTGGTTGCATAAAATACAGCTTCGGACTTACAAATTTACGACGGGAAATCATGTTGCCTCCCAGTTCTGATTTAAAAAAAACGTTGATTTGTTGCCCGATGTTTTACAAGATCTGGGTAAAGCCCAATCCCATTGGTGGTTTACTTCTTTGAGCCAATAATTCCTCCGTGAGCTGAGTCATAAATTAAATTTGAAGCTTTTACTTTTGAAAGTAAATACTCTTTTTTCCCATAGCAGACCTCTACTTGCCCCTTCTCCGGCCACTGTACCCTAGCCACATTGTAGTAGAATTCCAACATGATCTTTCTAGAGATCTCCAAGATCGCACTGCCTGCAGCAATATTTTTATTCAGGACAATGCTTCTTTTTTCCTATTCATTAGTACCATGTTCAGACCAATGATTGTGAAAGAAGTGTAATTTGGATCGGCAATAATTCGAGCACATTGTTTGGGATCGGTTACGACGTCACAACGATTCCTATTGCGAACACTTTCACACATCTTACCAAAAGCCGAATTCAAAATGAGCATATAATTTCCTTTATCGGCTTCGTTGGTGCTTCAGAAAGCTTCTTGACAAAATCTTCAACACATGCTTTTTTATAGGGTTTTTGACTAAATTTGAGCGTTCTGTGAACCTTTGTGACGTTGAAACCTTTCTTGCACATCCATTTTAAAGTCACATGGTTTACAACAATATTTTTTTTCGGCAGAAGGTCAGCAATAAGTTTTTGTTTTGAAGGTGACCAATGCAATCCGTCCACCTCGACTAAACGCCTATTGCGGGGGCTCAAAGAGTCCCTAGTCACAGGTCTATTGATGCACGGGAAAACAAAATCCTATAACTGAATCGTGAAGTTCAACTGGTATCTCCCCACCAATTTCAAACAACCATCCAACCGGCCCCGTTGCCTCAACACTGTCATCGTCAATATTGGGGAAATAAGGGGCTTATGGGTCAAAGAGTCATTTACTGTAGCCACAATGTAGTACAAAAAGGGACGAGGCTGAGGGGTCGAGCTAATTTATATCAATAGCATCCTCTTCCGATTTTGTCATTGTCTTCTCTCCTGTTGGATCAGATTACAATATATGAACTCCGTGAAAAACGAACCCACCTCTGGTTCAACTCTCGATGGAAAGGTTCCGATCAGTGTCAGTGATTAGATAGATTTTTTCCCCACTAATTCTTAGGATCAGGTCTATTACTAAATTAGGAGATCAAAAATATTAGCCCAAATCAAGATTAAATTCCCCATAGATTTTGTCCGTATTTTTACACATAATGTCTAACAAAGTTAACACATCACTCGACAAATACAGCTTGCAGTAGTCAAACCCAATTTTTACAACCTCCCTCTGCCCACACTTTTTTAGCAAAACTGTATTCATCGGGGGTACACCTACGATCGTTTAGACTGTCGTAAAACGATTCAATTGAAGGAATAGTTTCCTCGGCGAATTTCGACATGGAACAATAATAATGATAAGGATATATAGCCCTTGACCGTCAACAAATCATATATCATTTGGAAATTGTTGCTTTAAAAGAGGTAAAGCGTTGCAGCCGTCATAGTTTTTCTGAACTTTAATTAATTCGCTCAATGATTTGGGGAAAAAACTGTATGAATCTAAAAAGCGAATTTTATTCGTGTACTCAATTTCGTCTTCAGCAAATTTCCAAATAAAATCCAAAACAAGCAACTTTTCCGACGATTTAGGAATGATTTTGTAGGAAAAGCTGTCTATCACCCATGCATTATCCACTTTTCTATTTTTTTGAAAATTTACCATTGCTGGAAGCACCTACTTTAGATCGGAGTTAGAGTTACGTATAAAAACCGGGAGAAACAGTTCTTGTTTAATTTTTGAATTACAAGAATTGTGAGCCGACCCCCGACAGTTATGTTTTCCTGTTGAATTGGGGCCAATACGGTGATTCTGATCCTGGACAGCGTCTTTTGGGGCAAGAACATCTCTACAAACCCAACAAATTTTCTCCTTTTCTAGTGCCAGTTGCTCCTTATCTGATTATGACACTGGTTAGTTGGTGTGACGCAATCGTGATATTGCACCTTTTAATATGTTTATTACATATACCAATAACTTTTCCAAACTACCCTCCTCATCCAAAGCCCAAATAAACTTTTCCGATTGCATTTGATTATTATAATCACGACGAGCATGTGTGTAAGAACACGCACCTAGTTTGTGTTCCTTGACTATATTTGGCTTTGATGGGTCTGATACTTCAACGAGTCTTGATTCACAATCCAAACATAATGTATTATCCTTTATCAGTAAATTTGCGAAGTTTTTAAATTGTATAGTATCTTTGCCTTTTGCCGGCATTTCAATTTTTTGATTGCCATGAATTTTACAATGCCTCATGAGATCCATGAATATTCGTTCACTTGTGAATGGGGAAAGACACATGGGGCAATAGAGACATTCTCCTTTCTTCGTGCTTTGGGATAGGAGACGATTTATTGCTGTAACGGGGGAAAATAACTGTGAAAATTTTTATCTTTGGGGGGTTCGTAAATAATCCATACTCAATTTTTAACATTTTCTACCATCGGTGTCCTCACTGAATACAAAACACCTTTTCTATTTGGTTTCTTTCCCCCATTTACAAATTCCGTGTCATACTGGAGAACAACCACCCCCAACCGAAGATTTTCATTTGCTTTTTCGAATATGGCTATTTCTTTCAAGGAAACCGGATACTTCCCCTCTAAACAGTCAAAATTTACTTTAGGGAAATTTTCTCCACCGTTACGAGCAAGGCTGTCGAGATTTTTCATTGCTGACTCATTTTTTTTATGTTTTATGGGCTGCTGCTAAAAATGAATATTTAAAGAATTCCAGACCTGTGTCAAAATATAAACCTTGAAACCCATTGGTCACTTCGAAATCATACCGGCAATCTATTTGTCGACTACCCACCTCCTCTTAAAATAAAGTATTTTTTAAATCTACTGAGATTCAGATCCATGTGTTGAATGTATATAATTGTGGACACGTTTTTCTTTTTATTAAATATGTCAAAAGCCGATATCTATTGATTCACCCAGTTAACAAAGGTGTTCTCACGTTCATTTAGACCAGGCTAAAAAGTTTGGTTGCCAGTTGAAAAATGAAAATAAAAAATTTCCCCTTTTGTAAATAAACTTTTTGATTTACTGATGCTTTAATCCCCCCTTGACCCCCCCCGTTCTGCATTTGACTATCCATTTGTGATTGAATTCGGTCCAGGTGGCTATGGAGAACATTTACAGGGTCTGTTAAAATGACCCCACCGTCAATCACGTTGCAATTTGAATTTGCAATTGTCATTATACTATCTCCATGAATTAACGGGTAGACAGAAAAATAAGCGGCGCATGCACCACTTACACACACACACACACACATACACACGCACACACACATGCACACACGCACGCGCACACACGCACGCACACACACACACACACACACACACACACACACGCACACACGTTCACACACACGCACACACACATACACACACACATGCGCATACACGCTGAAATATTTTTACAGGTTGAAATTACGTTTCTAGCCCCTATATATATATTCCATTAGCCTATAAGTAATTATGTCTCTGAAGTCAGGTAGAAACGCGCTGCGGAAACAAATTATGCGATGTCTGAATTTCTACTTCAAATATTCTTAATTTTCTCATAACTTTTGATGGATTAAGGTAAACGAAATAATTTAAAGATATTCAAAATCAGCATTAAAATACAATTCGGTTGATATCTAGTGAAGCATTTTTCTACTCGTAAACTAATTTTTAAAACTAAAAAGTTACCCCCTCCTCCCTCAGAAAGTTCAGAAAAAACACAATAGCCTTATCTGTAGTGAAGCATTTCTCTAGTCGTAAACTAATTTTTAAAACTAAAAAGTTACCCCCTCCTCCCTCAAAAAGTTCAGAAAAAAACACAATAGCCTTATCTGTAGTGAAGCATTTTTCTACTCGTATGTTTCCCGAATATTTAACACATACCATTTTTCCATAGCATCCAACAAAACCCAATTCCTCCTAGCATTTTTTAAGTAAATAATCACGTATAAGTTAGAGCTAAAATACATACATTTATAAATTCAGACTGCACTTGTACATCTGAAGTCCCTGGCAAAGCATGAAGGGGGGCCTCCTCCCGATCTTGAGCAGACAAGACCGATGCATTATGAGAAAGTATCCATTCCCTCTTGAATTTTCTACCAGGTTGCATAGAGGTCTGTTCAGAGCTGGCATGAGAGGGTCCTGGTTGGTTCAGAGAACTTGTAATGGATGGCCGTGTAGGTTGCATCGATGTGGTAGAATTCCGTCTTGGTCTCTTTTCTTGAGGAGGTTAATTGTAGGAATCCTATTCCTTAAAAAAGAAGACAAATTTTATTATTAAAAAAAAACGATTCCCTTTTTTACAGAAGAAAAAATTAGTCGGCACAAAGAATCCTCCTCTCCCTCCCCTCCCACTAAATCAAATCCAATACAATGATTTAAAATATATATCTAAAAAATAGTCAACCATATTAAAAGCTAATCAAACACTAAACTTCAGTGGTGTGTGTCGGAATAACCACATTAGTTTTCTTGTCAAAGGATATACGTGTCTGCACAAAGAAATCCCCCCTCCTCCCCCCTTTACTTTTCATTCGAAGAAATAGTTTGTTTTTTCACCTTACAATGAACGTGTTAGAATTGATACATTGCCCCCTTCGCTGTCTTATATTTTTATAAAAGCCTCTTACTCATCTGTTAAACCCTTTTTGCTTTCATCAAATACATCTCGTTTAATTTGGCCATAAAAAGAAACTCATGTCAACGAGTCCTGTATCGCGCATTTTCAACCTTTGTTATCTTAGCCTCGATAAGACGCATGCCAATGTTGTTTTGAAATCACCCTCTCTTGGTAAAAGGATTATAAATACAGATGGTTTTATTTAGCCCGGAAAAAGACAGCACATTTTAAATGCACAGTGGGAAAAGGACATTTTTGAACGAAAAAGAACTATTTGTAGTGAATTAAAACTTGTAAACAATGCAGTGGAGGAGAGATTTTATTTACATAATGGAAAAAAAGCGTAAAATGCGTTTTCTATCGAGTATACGCATCATATTTTAGGGTTTGCGTTGTTGGAGGGGCAGGGGGGCTAAGTCCCCCTGAAATTTGAATTTACTGGTAAAATGCTTTTTTTATCTGGAAATTTAGAAATTCGGTAAACTATACTCACGTTGAAAATAGAAATATCCATTGTTTCAAAGTTAATAATATTCAGTGTACTATGCTCGATATGTTAAAACATAATGGAAATTAAATTTTAGTGCATGAACATTTTATACGGAATTTCAAGGACGAATAAAAAAACGGATGTTGAGTTACATAATTTCGTGCATGCTCCCAAAACGTGTTCGACTACTTTATACCAAAAAAAAACCTGTCTGCTTAAGTTATATAATTTCGATCATACTCTCAAAACATGCTTGACAACTTTATACCATACCAGCTATAAAAAAAATGTGCACGTGATAATTCCATGTGCTATTGATATCAATTGCAATAACCAGTCTGGTAATCTACCTTGGAAAGCTGCCAAGGAACATAATCGACTAGAATTCCATATATACTTACTACTTGTATATATATATATATATATATATATATATATATATATGAGAGAGAGAGAGAGAGAGAGAGAGAGAGAGAGAGAGAGAGAGAGAGAGAGTATACGTAGCGCGTGCGTGCGTGCGTGCGTGCGCGTATATATATATATATATATATATATATATATATATATATATATATATATATATATATATTGTCTAAACTGTACTTTTATGTGTTTTGTTTTTCTCGTGTATATTTGTCTTGTTTATCTTTTTCTTGTATTTTTTTTTATGTTCTCCGTCTCTTTTGTTTGATTTTGAAGGGTAATAAAATATTATTATTATATACACACTATATATATATATATATATATATATATATATATATATATATATATATATATATATATATATATATATATATATATATATATATATATATATATATATATATATATATATATATATATATATATATATATATATATATATATATATAAATATTTATATATAGTAAATTATAGTAATTTATATAGTAAGGATTATATACCTTTTTATCTATCTATACATACTCTTTAAACGAGCAATAAGTGTGAATTGTGAATATACATATACATATATATATATATATATATATATATATATATATATATATATATATATATATATATATATATATATATATATATATATATATATATATATATATATATATATATATATATATATATATATATATATATATATATATATATATATATATATATATATATATATCTTTTTAGTTTTAAGTTGGGAGTGTGGCAAATCAGCAACTTTAACTAAATAAAGAAATTCTTGCGTGAATTCAGTTTCTTATTTCTGTTTATCTTTAACAGAATCACACATTTTATAGTTTGTATATTCTCCTGGGACTCGTTGTGATTCTTGCTGTTTTTTCTCTTCTAACTGAAGATTTCGTTTACGATTCGATGTGATGTCGCTGGCGCTTGTCTTTTAAAATCGGATCATCGCGCTATTCTTTAGTTTTAAGTCATTGGGTGACAAATCATTAATTTTAATTCAATTAAGAAATTCTGTTGTCTCTTTTGCTTTAGATGTTCGTATTCATTCATCACTATGTAAAATTTCGCATGAAGCTATAGATACCGTAAAAATTTCTTTACCAGCATTTTCCCAGTAATTATATTTTGGCTTTATTTCATTGTTGTATAATCCAGTAACAGCCAGGGAAGCTCCATTGTATATACTCTCTGAATATCTAAAGTACGCATTAGTTTAAGTATCGTATTATTCTTCAGTTTTAAGTTGCAAAGTGGCAAAAAAACGTGTTTGAAATATTGGCATTAGTGGGGCAAATTGAATGAAAGAGGTAAAATTGCATCCGTTAATTTCGGCCTTTTTCCAAAATAACGTTTTGCAATTCTTAAAAGTCCAAACAAAAGATTAAGACTTCAAAAATTTAAATTCCAATAAGACTCCAGAGCAGGACTTTCAAGTTCAAATATTATAAATACACGGTCAACAATAGTAACATTTTTTTTTTTTTTAGTTCTGTAGCGATGTTATTATTACAATCAATAACGTGAGCTAGAACTCATTTCAAGCCAGCCCGCTCATTTGCGTGCAGGAGGGGAGTGGGGCAATTCCAATTCGCTAAAACAGCCAAAACTGTGATACATATCAAAACTATAGAGAATAAAAGCATACGATATCACGGACCGTACCCCGGAGACACCCTTCCTTCATGCGCTCATGATTGTCCCGGGAACTGTCCCGGTTAAGATTCTAACATAGTAAATTAATTCATGCTACACCAGTACGGGCAGTACCTCAAGGAGATAAATCAAATTTTCCGCCTGATGTTTTGCTCAAAACACCAGTGCTTATTTCGCATGAAAAATCTACGAATCAAAGCCAGATTTAATTTAATAAATCTCAAGAGTATAAACCGAAAACAACTTCCTAAATGATTCATAATCAGCAATTATTAACGCTCAATCAATTTCAATTCAAGGCCTGTGAAAGAAAAGGATGTTGAACCTTTCACAGTCAATTTAGCTTTTTAGAAGAAAGAGCTATTAAAGAAAGATTTTTGTTAAACTAAGATTACACCTTATTGAAGTGACAATCGTTAAAATGTCCGGGTCTTAATAATTACATCCGGGTCTTAAATTTTTTTTTACAGGACCTAAAGCAGGGAGATGGAGCCTAAGTGGTGGCCATGTTATACCTTGTTAAAATCAGGACAGTGTACATATTTTGGTCATCATTATTGCAGGACCCAGGTTACTCCTCAAGTATAGATGTGATGTACTTTCAAGACTTGTGATTGTTTAGGGATCATTTAGGGAGTTGACTTTAATGATCAGATGACAGCTCCATTTTAGAAACGTGTATTCACTTATTCCAGACACAGTGTTTGCTTTGCTTCAAAGTTGGTAAAGTAAGTACAAATTATGCCCTGCTAAAATCAGCATTTATGAATTCGAAATTTTCTTGCCATCTTCCCCAAAAGAGAAGAAAGTCTCAACTAGATCTTAAAAGCCGTGGGACAAAATAGGGTCGGTTATCACTACTACAACTTTGAAAAAACTCATTTGCCCTTCAATCGACTTCTTTATCCATACGCACGCGTAAAATAGTCTATTAACGATTTTTATTCCGCAAATACAAGCTTTGCTCGAAAAGTAATATACTCTCAATTTTTGACGTGTAAACGGCGAAAAAAGAAAAACCCATTGTCAAGCTAAAGCCTGCGACAGTGCAATTGAAAGCTGCGTTGTCACAAGCTTGGCTTAAAAGTGTGTGAAAATTTCGGGCCAAAAATGGCTTTTACTGTCACCCTGAATTACACAAACGTGCTTTTGATTCACTTCAACTTTTCTCTGTGCCACGCTATAGGTTTAAAAATTTTGTTAAAAGTCGGAAATTTTGTCGTGTCTTGGATATGTCGACCAAGAGAATTACTTGGACTTTGGTCTTTCCACGCCTTGAGGCATATCAGGTAGTAACTGTGAACCTTTACATCTCTCGGTCCTGGGTCAACAATGAGAGCTCCTCCATTAGCTTTTTCGACTGTGTGGTTTCCTTCGCCAGTGACCGTCAAAGGGTTGTACGTTTTTTACCGCTTTTGTGCAGACCAGGTGGTTTCCAGCACCATGCAACAAGTGGGAGTCTGCCCTCCTTCATTTTTGTCATATGTTCCCAGTGTCTCAAACGTCTCTTGTGAATTTTGTCCATGATTAGAGGCTGCTTGATCCAGGCTCTAATATATTCTTTCAGCCCAGTGAACCCCTGAGTTAGACAAGGCTTTTGTGTTGTTGTCGTTGATTTTTCGACCAGTGGGGAGGCTTTTTCTACTAGCTCATCTATATTTTGTTACGTATCTTCTAGAAACTGTGATAGCAGGGCTACATCATGTGCAGCATAACTGTTGTGCAGGCTGGCTGCTCAGGCTGCAGTTCAACTCCTCGACGAAAATTACAAAGAATGCAAGATGAGTCCAATTTCTCCACCAAGAGAACTACAAAGGAATTGAAAGTAATAATAACAAAAAATCCTTAAGATCATCAGCAGAAGTAGGCTATCTGTAGCAGAAATTTACTGGTATTAATCAAGATCTTCTATTCGGTTTAAATTGTGTTAAGCAAAGAAATTGTTCTTTTTTTGTGTTATGTTTCTTTTTAATTCCATCAGGAAATTTTTTATTTTATTTCTTGTTAATTTAGTTTTTCTTAATGTATACATTAAACGTTAAAAAATAACTTAGTCTATCTCAGATGAAACTAAAAAAGACAAGGTGAGTTATTGTTAGAATAGGGCATTAAACAGGTTTTTCTACGTCTCTTAAATTTTCCGAAGAAAAGTGCAACTTTTTACATAGATGAGAAGAGTCCCGAGGGGCATATTATCATAAGTAACTTGGAGAAGTTGCAGATAAAGTTCAATTATTAATGAAATATCGTGCTTTAGTACCAATGCAATTTGTATCGTGGTTGCAGCGGTAGCTACAATCTAGTAAAGACGAGCACGTCCCATAGTAAAAAAAAAGCCTCAAAACCCCTAAAAATGGTCTCAGATCGAAAAAAACGCAAAGTACAGCACAAGAACCGCCTTGGCCAAGGACCACATAAAGAGAACTTACAGTCCCCTGGCTTGAACAACAAGGATAATTCATTGGCTTGAAAAACATGGGAAGTGGCTGAACCACGAAACTCAGCATCGAAAGCAACATTTTTTTTAAATTTTTTTTCCGCAGCTAGCTGGGCACTGGAACATCATAGAGAGCCGTTTAAGGGCTCATTTGAAATATAGCATATAAAGTTTATTCACTTAGTACATACCAACAACAAACTTGCGCAAGAAAAGTCACTTATATTTATGTTTGCGTACCTAAATTCGTTGTAAAAGCTTCCCTCAAAATAATTTGCATTTGTGAAAAAAACTCCCATTTTGCTCTTTAGGGCTCTGAGATAAATATTGTATGAGACATACATACATGAGAAGGGGATAAAATTAGTCAAAATGACAGAAAAAGAGGCATTGTTTATACAGCAGCGAAAAAAAAGAACATATTTTGACATGTGAGCATACCGAATCTGTTCCTTGTTGAACAATGGCTTTCTGGACAAACTTTCTTCTATATTTTGAAGAAAGTATAAGAGTCAGTTAAACAAAACTTTCTGAAAATTTCTTAAATATAAGCTGCTGAAAATATCTGAAAGTTTCGTTGACCTACCTTAGCCACTATCTTTGAAAAATTAACATTTGTCAGGAAAATGATTTGTTTCCTGGCAAAGGCACTTTTTTGAGTAAGTGATGCTATTATTCATTTTATTAGAAAGCAATTACCATCCAATTATCCATCCAATACAGCTTTAAATAGTTTTTGATCAACTGGATATCTCAAAATTATCACTAACAGCATTTTGACTGTATTCGACCAGCCTTGTTGTTTCGTGGCAGAAAACAACATTTTCCTGTGGCACAGTCCCTTTGTCAAGGTTGTAGTAATAGCCACAATTTACTAAAATTCTAACCACGGCCCGCAGTAACCAAAGATTTTTTTTTTAAACTAAATTGTTTTTCAGCTAAAATAAAAAAAAAAAACAAGAATACTTTTTTTAAAAACTGCCTAGTGAGAAAAAATTGCTATTTCATCTGGCTCAGGAATGGTAATTGTTATTTCAATTATTTCTTAATAATAAAATTTTATTTTCAAACCAATTTACAGGAATGTTGGAAAAGAGCCTGAAAAACCTCGAAAATAGCATTGGATGGAAATAAAAAGTACATAATTGGAATCGTCATTGTCAAAATACAGGAAAACTAGAGCCTCACACCTTGAACAACAAGGAAAATCACTCTTTTGCATGGGTAGCACTGGTTCGATGTATCCTCCTTTTTCTTTATATTTCCTTAACAGCGAGCAGGGCACGGGAACATTACAGAGAGCTGTCTAAGTTCAAGTTCTTTTAATTTTCAAACTATAACATTATAATATATTATACAACAAAAAATAAAAACAATTAAAGAGGGTGCCTACAAAGTGAGTTATACTCGAAAACCGGCACCCTTAGAAGAGAAAATAAGTAATCTTGAAAAAGTAATGAAAAATTAAATAAAAATAAACAACAAAAATACACATAATAAAAAAGAAAATTAGACACCAAATTCGACTCCCAGCCCACATTCCAAATCAAATAATAACCAGAATATAAATTAACACCAGCACCGAAAACCATGACTTCATATTAATTAATATTATCAATTAGATATAGTTTTAAATTATTTTTAGAAAGCGAGATAGAAGAATGTGCATCCACATAACTTTCATAAATGTTCCAAAACTTTATTATTGAATCTTTTTTAGAGAGAAATTAATAGAATCAAGAGCCAATGGTAATAATTCTTTAATTTGTTTAAGTCTAAAAAGGACACTATGGACTAGAATGACGAGATCAACTGTACCAAAATCTATATAGACTCTTAGTAGGGGAATTATCAAAGATTGCTGATGAGGAAGGAAGGAGTGCTTTTATTGTAGGAAGGGCTTTATTCTGAAGACGTTGAAGGGGCTTAATTCGAGATTTAAAAGTATTTAAATAAGCAATGGGACAATAATTAAAACAAAAATGAATAACAGAATTCAAGAATAATAAACAGAATTAAGGGCAGGGAAAGGGAGGTAAAATTTTCGATACCGCAGTAACCCTAGATTCATTCCTAGCTGAATCCTTAGTCTATCAAGATGAAGCTTCCAAGATAAATTTTCATCAACTATAAGACCTGGGTACTTACGAGATGTACTTACTGGGTTCCCTTCTAGTAATGGTAACTAGTTCTCCGTTAAATTTGGACAGAATTTGAGAAAGCGACAGCAGGGCATGAGAAAGTCGAGAAAAGATGATAAAATGGGCATTCGATGAATTTAAAACAATGCGGTTGTTAGCAAACCACTGCAATAGCTTCATTAGACTACGAAAGATGTTTTCTTTGACCAATAATTCATCTGTATCTGTGACGGAATTAGCTGTGTCGTCTGATAATAAAAGAGCAAGTCCATCACCTGCGATTGCGCCCATTAGCTCATTGACATATACTAGAAAGAGAAGTAGTCCAAGAATTGAACCTTGCGGTACTCCTACCTTTCCTGAACATGGGGTTTTTACCGATCTTACTGTACCTCCATCCAAAAAGTGATTCCCATCACTAAGGTAAGACTGGATGAGTAAGAGAGCATTGCCTCCTATTCAGAAGTTGTCAAGCTTACCCAGAAGAATCAGATGACAAATCGTATCAAATGCTTTCTTCGCATCCACAAATATTGTAGCTGGTGTTTCGTCCCGGTCCACTGCATCATTTGGAAATTGCAGTAAAATCAGTATAGCATGCTCGGTAGAGTACCCAAGCCTGAATCTAAAGTGATGCATGATGAAGAAATTAGACTTAGTTAGATAATTGATTACTCTGTTGTAGATCCAACGCTCCATAATTTTTGAAAAAAAAACTGAGAGAATAGAGATAGCACGGTAGTTTGAAGGCTGCTTGGGGTTGCTACCTTTGTGGAGGGGTATAACCCTCGCCGACTTGAAAACAGTGGGAAAGATTCCGTCCTCAAAGCAAGAATTGATGACATGTGTGATACCGCTGACATAGCAATCCATGGTCTTCTTGATGAGGTAAGTTGACGACCCATCTGGACCTTCGGAGGGTCAATTTTTCATGGCTTGCACAATCTTCAGGAGTTCGTCTTCAGTAACAGAAACATAGAGGAGCTAGATGAAGGTAGGTATTTTTCGTAATTATCTCTGCCGATAGTTGACCGGTCGTAAGCTTTCTCTACGGTTGCCTCTCCAATACCTCCAAAAAATTCGTTGAGTGTGTTGGCTACTTCCTGTTGCAATGTTGAAAGTGTTTCATCTGGATTCATCATGGTCTTCGGAAATGTGTTGGTTTTTTGCTTATTCAGGCATTCATTTATTAGAGTCCAAGTCTTCTTTGGTGATCCTTCTGCTTCTTGAAACTGTTTATGGTAATATGCCTGTTTAGCTTTCCTAAATAGGGATGTCAAAGTGTTTCTATAACTTTTGAATTCGGTACCAACTTCATAAGGATTATCAATATATTTCCTGAACAGCATATTTTTGTGCTCAATACTGGTAAGTAATCCTTGCGTGATCCATGGCTTTTTCGGTGTCATATACCTACCATAGTGTCTTTTTGAAAAAGGGCAGACAGAGTCAAGAGCAGATGAGAATTTCTCAATAAATAGAGCAGCCATACCAGCCTGAAGTAATAGCCCATCGCTCATCGCCCTCGCCATCGCCCTATGTTCAGTGTTGCCAAATTTTGAAGAAAATATCCCTAGCCGATCGCCCAACTTTTTAAATTGATTACAGTGTTGCCAAATTTTGTCTCCTTTAACCTAAAGGACTATTAAAAATACTTTAAAACAATTACTTTAGAGCTGTGGAGATCCTAAGGGGTCAAATACTATCCTTAGGTATGAAACCATATCTTCTTGACTAGTAGCTCAATTTAAAGCCCTTTTTTCTCTGATTTATATTATATACGTTTTACTGCGTTTCCATGTCTTGAATTCAATTTAGTTCCCAAATAATGTTCTTCTAAGAAATTCAAAATCTTGTCTTACAAAAAAGCGGGCGATGGCCTTACATTGGTTTACTATACCCTATACAGTGTTTTATTAAGTGAAGAACAAGGGCCCTTGTATTTATCATAAAATTCAATATTTTAATCATTGCTACAGCTCTTTGGGACTTTCTTATATAACCAAGGCTATTTTCTTATCGCCCTAGTCTTAAAATTCCATCTATAAGGTCTAAAAATTATAAAAAGGTTCCTATTCTTCTCAAAACGTGGAGTGCTATCATCAGATAGATGAAAAGTTTCAAATGAGCTGTCACTCGCCACAAATAGAAACACAATCACAATTGGCTCACAGCAGAGGAGATTCTAAGTGGTCAGACACTTCTTTTTGGGACTAAACCGTATCTGTTTGACTTGTAGCTCATTTTAATGCCCTTTTTTCTCTGATTCCTACTATATACGTCTTACCATGTTTAAAAGTCTTAAATTCAATTTAGTTCCCAATAAAATTTTTCTAAAAAATTCCAAATCCTTGTCTTACAAAAAGCGGGCGATGGCCTTGCTTTGGCTTATTATGTCCTATACAGTGTTTTTCTGAAGTGAAAAATAAGGGTTCTTAAATCTACCATATTATTCAATATTTTCTTTATTGCTACAACTCTTTGTGACTTTCTTATTTAACCAGGATGAATTTCTTATTGCCCTAGTCTTAAAATTCCATCTATAAGGTCTAAGAATTATAAAAACGTTCCTATTCTTCTCAAAACGTGAAGTGCTATCATCAGATAGATGAAAAGTTTCGAGTGAGCCGTCACTCGCCGTAAATCGGAGCATAATCACAATTGGCTTACAGCGGAGGAGATTCTAAGGGGTCAGACACTACTTTTTGGGACTAAACAGTATCTGCTTGATTATTAGCTCATTTTAAAGCCCTTTTTTGTCTGATTCATATTGTATAAGTCTTACGGCGTTTAAGAGTCTTGAATTCAATTTAGTTCCCAAATAAAATTTTTCTAAGAAATTCAAATTCCTTGTCTTACAAAAAAGCGGGCGATGGCCTTGCTTTGGCTTATTATGTCCTATACAGTGTTTTTATGAAGTGAAAAACAAGCCCTTAAGTCTACCATAAAATTCAATATTTTCTTAATTGCTACAACTCCTTGTGACTTTCTTATTTAACCAGGGCGATTTTCTTATCGCCCTAGTCTTAAAATTCCATCTATAAGGTCTAAGAATTAGAAAAATGTTCCTATTCTTCTCAAAACGGGGAGTGCTATCATCAAACAGATGACAAGTTTCAAATGAGCTGTCACTCACCATGAATCGGAGCATAATCAGAATTGGCTCACAGCAGAGGAGATTCTAAGGGGTCAGACACTACTTTTTTGGGACTAAACAGTATCTGCTTGACTAGTAGCTCATTTTAAAGCCTTTTTTTCTCTGATTCATATTAAAAAAAAGCCTTCCCTAGGTCAGAACATAATTTGCACTTTACTGAAAAAATATAAATGTTTTTACTTTTATAACTTTAAAAAATCAAATAATATTAACATTTTGATTACTAAATATCAATATATGTATATAAAACTGACAATGCACATTCATTGTAATTTTTCAGTAAAGTGCAAATTTTGTTCTGGCCTTGGGAAGGCATAGGGGTTCTGCGCCCAACTTATGTTAATTTCTGCTCGTTTTGAGTTTGACTCGGTTATTTATTGTAATTTCTGTTCGTTTTGGGTTTCATTTATTAATCGATGCTGATTTGTGGTAGTTTCACGCTTGGTAGATTATTTGATGTTATTTTTGTTCATTTTTTGTTTAATGGAGTTCCTTACTTTTCTTTGAAAAACTTATTTTGCGGAAGTTTTTTTATAATTAATATATTAATAAAACTAATGCAGATACACAAACTAATCATGTTTCCCTGTTTTCTAGGATTATAAAAAGTAGTACTTTACTAAAAACACACAAGTCAAGTGTAAGAAATAGGAGTATTGATTTTGGAGTCAAAATTGAGTATGTAGCCTGACAACAATAGTAGAAAGGGGGGTGCTACTCCGACGAGAACCACGTGGTTTATGGTTTTCTCACTGAGAATGAAAAAACAGGAATTTTCTCACTTGGAAAACCATGAATTTTCTCACTTTTATGGATGTTTTCATGGATGGTTATGTGTGTTGGTCGATTTATTTGATGTTTTTCAGGGATGGTTATGGGTGATTTATGGTTTACGACAGCGAGAATGAAAAAAAAAGAAACTTTCTCACATTTATGTCTGTTTTTATAGTTTTTGTCAGTGAAAACGGAAAAACATGAACTCTCTCACATTTATGTCTGTTTTTATGGATGGTTATGTGTGTTGGTCAATTTATTTGATGGTTTTATGGTCTTTGTCAGTGAGAATGGAAAAACAGGAACTTTGTCACTCCCTTCTTGTTGTTGTTCGAGCCAAATGATATGAGTTTCCGGGGAACACCTGTGCTATCAGTCATTAATCAAATTTACTCCAGGGAATGTCTGACAGATGACGTCAAGTTAATTAATGTATTTGGTGCATTCCCAAAGAGAATTGTCTCCGGGACAAAGTGAAAGCACAGGGATGCCAAACAAAAGGAACACGCTGAAATTACGTTCAGGGATTATTTGGGCGAAACCGTTTTAGTCATTTTATGGAATTATTTCGGCGAAACAGTTAGAGACATTTTAAAATATGATTTTTGAAGAGATTTTAGGAGAGAATTTGAGGGTAAAACTTTGTGGTCGTTATAATACACAAGTTCGATTTTAACAGTATTGTGAGGTCCTCTACCCCAACCCCAAAGGGTTCCAATCCCTCTACCCCAACCCCGAAGGAAGCCACCGGTCCTCAAAGGTCCACTGGGCTCCCAAAAGGGCCCCCTGGCCCTCAAGGTTCCCCCAGACCCCCCCGGGGCCCAAAGGGCCCCTCCCCCTTTGGCCCCCCAAAGGGGCCCCTCTCCCTCCATCTCCTCCCTTCCCTCCCCTCCTCCCCCTCCTCCTCCTCTCCCCTCCCCCTCCTCTCCCCTCCCCTCCTCCCCTCCCCTCCCCTCCCCTCCCTCCCTCCCTCCTCTCCCCTCCCCTCCCTCCCATCCCCTCCCCTCCTCCCCTCCTCCTCCCCTCCCTCCCCTCCCCTTCCCTCCCCCATTTTTTATACTTTTTTTGTGCATTGAGACACAGAACGACCCCCTTCCCCCGGCCCCTCCCCCTCCAAAGGTCTGATTTTTCAAAGTTCATTTTGAATTTCCTTCGTTGAAATGCAAGAGTTGGAATGTTTCAGTAGTGTTTAGTTGTGGTTTACCTTGTCACAGTTACATTTTCTTTGATTTTTCAATGTTCATTTTGAATTTCTTTCGTTGAAAAGCAAGAGTTGGATTATTTCGCTAGTGTGATGTAGTAGTTTACCTTGTCACAGTTACATTTTCCTAATTTTTAAGAGATCATTTTGAATTTCTTTCATTGAAATGCAAGAGTTGGAATATTTCAGTAGTGTTTGGTTTACTTTGTCACAGTTACATTTTCTTGATTTTTAAAAGTTAATTTTGAATTTCTTTCGTTGAAATGCAAGAGTTGGAATATTTCAGTAGTGTTTGGTTTACCTTGTCACAGTTATATTTTCTTGATTTTTCAAAGTTCATTTTGAATTTCATTTCTTGAAATTTAAGAGTTTGAATTTTTCAGTATTGTTTTGTTTTGGTTTACCTTGTCACTGTTATATTTTCTTGATTTTTCAAAGTTCATTTTGAATTTCTTTTGTTGAAAGGCAAGAGTTGGAATATTTCAGTAGTGTGTTGTTATAATTTACCTTGTCACAGTTACATTTTCTTGATTTTTCAGTTCATTTTGAATTTCTTTCGTTGAAAGGCAAGAGTTGGAATATATCGGTAACTTTTTGGTGTATATGACCTTGTCATAGTTACGGTTGCCTGATAGTTCCATGTACATTTTGAATTTCCTTTGTTGAAAGGCAAGAGTGGGAATAAGTCACTAGTGCGTTTTTGTATTTGACAATTTCGCACTTCCGTTTAAATGATTTTTAAATGTTAATTTCGTAGTTCTTGCTTATTATGGATCGTGAGGTAATATTTTAGTAGTGTTTGGGTCGTGCTCACTCCCCAACCCTCAGGGTAAGGGGTTTAAGTTATGCCCTGGGGGCATATAAGGATTTATAAGAAGGCGTTGTCGTAGAAACTTCAAAACAGGCTCATTCGATTGGAAATTTAAAGGGCTTGTTCCCTTCTTAAAAGTCGGAATTGATTGGAGGGGAACTAGCCCCTCCCTCACGCCCATCATTCCTCCTAACACATCCAATCAAAATTTTGAGATAGCCATTTTGTTCAGCGTAGTTGATTTCCAGATAGAAAATATGTTTTTGAGGAGGACACTCCCCAACATCCCTCAGGGCAAGGGTTTTAAGTTATGTCCTGGGGTATATACAGTTTTTATAGAAGGCGTTGTCATAGAAACTTCAAAAGGGGCTCATTTGATTGGAAATTCAAAGGGCTAGTGCCCTTTTTGATAGTCGGAACTGATTGGAGGGCAACTAGCCCCCCCCCCCCCTCACGTCCATCTTTCACCCAAACACATCCAATCAAAATTTTGAGATAGCCATTTTGTTTAGCGTAGGCTAGTTGATTTCCAGATAGAAAATATGTTTTTGAGGACACTCCCCCACAACTCCCAGGGCAAGGGTTTTAAGTTATTCCCTGGGCGCATATAAGGTTTTTATAGAAGGCGTGGTCGTAGCAAATTCAAAAAAGGGTATTTCGATTGGAAATTCAAAGGCTAGTGCCCTTTTTAATAGTCGAAAGTGATTAGTAATATTTTTTGTTATTGTTGTTGTTTAGACCAGGGCACTTCGTATCGAAGGAGTTGTGGGAACTTCGAAAGGGGCTCATTTGATTGAAAATAGAAAGGGTTGATGCCCTTTTAATAGTCGAAAGTGATTGGAGGAAAACTAATCCCCCTTCCACTCCCACCCTCCCATTGGCCCATTATATTTAAAAACTAAATGCTACCTTAAGATTAAATAAAAATGCACTGTGATAATGCTAATTCCCAATAAGGTATCTCAGCAGTATCCCAAGAACGACTGAGGATATTATGTTCAAACTTTCGAGTTTGAACATAATTCGCGTGTAATATAAAAGACTTTTAAGGAATTTTGATTGAGATAAATTTATGAATATTTCAAATTATCCTAACAATAGATTCCACCCTCCATCTAGCATTAAATTTCAGAGGGCGCCTTGACAATAGATGCAATTTTTAGGTATTATTGTGGCTTATAAAAAAATAAAGAATAATATGCGTAATTTAATGAAAGGCTACGGGGGAGGACTCCAGGGAAGGAGGGGAGCCGTCTGTGGGAGAGGGGAAACCGTTTTTTTCGCTCGGCAGCTCAACACTAGCCTTTTTATTTATCTCGTCATTGCGCAAAGCGGTAATTTTCAAGTGTTTATTTGTTGTTACCCTGCATCCGTCCACTAAGGTACCAACCTGCTCGCTGCTCGTCTCCGAGGAAGTGTCCAATCCCCCGAGCGGTTTGTCTCAGCCCGACGCACCCCCAGGGCACATTTTTCAGCAAAAATATCAAATTACATAAAGGGGGGAAAATTCTAGTTCCCACCCATCCAGCGCACTACGGGGAAGTTTGGTCACTGTCTACTCATTTCAAGGATGGAATCCAGACTTCGGCAAGGTGATAAAGAAGGTTAAAACATGGTACTGCTCGCGATACCTTAAAATGTCTAATAATAGGGAAATTATCATAGAGTTTCTGCGGCAACCCTTTAAACGTCACCTCATCCCTGTTTCTAGCGCACAGCTAGCAAGATTCACACCCCTGGTGTAATGGGGGGGTTTTATAAAAAGTTATTTATTCATATATTTTCCGATGTTTCCTCATATGGGAAATTTCAATTAATTAATTCAATGGGGGAAATTAGTTAGACTCTAAACTGATGGTTCGCGAGTGGCATACCTAAGTGGAGGCGGGACTTTATGTGTAGGGAGCTTAAATTAACGGTACAGACGGGGAACTCGCATTAACGGCCATACTGAGTCGAAATCAGATTGAACGTATTCATTTTCCCTTGGGAGTGAGTTAAGACACAAGGACAAGCTAATTTCGAGAAATACTAGCATTAAGAGAATAAAATAAGAAGATGATGCATTTATTACTAACAGAACTGGAAGAGAGCTCGGTATATCAAAATATTAGCAGTAAATGGCACTAAGTTAACATTGGTCATTGGTTCAATACTATTGTTCTGAACTGACAATTGACTAACTAGTTAAGACTCATTCCCAAATAAGACTGTCATAAGATTCCAAAGTTAAGACTCACACAATAAGACTGCTCCAAAAAGACTGCCAATTAAGACTGCTCCAAAATTGCTAAGTTCTCGCTATCTACTCATTCCAATTTCGCCAGAGGTTACGTCCGGGCGTTACTAACAAGTATACTATTCCGATCCTATTGGTTTCCCTATCCGTCATATATTAGTATTGGACCAATCAGCTAGTTGATTTTAATTAACTTTTGAACCGGCTTATGATTCTTCTAAAATTTCGCTTCGGAATTCTTCCCAGCATGGTACCATTTTTTACTAGATACAGAGTCTAACATTGTATTTAATTCATACAATTTTTGACATATTTTATGCAAATTTCAAACCTAAGATTTATAGTTACAATTCTAATACAATGTTTCGCTACTTTTTAAATTTGACAATTAATTGTTACTTAAATTATTTGGGTTTATATTCTGGGCATTTTTACTTGGAAAATTTTTGAGTATTGGAAATTGATTCCATTACATATCATCCTTCCCATTCTTAACGATGTCCTCATCGTTGTGTCACCCTACTCTTTCTACTCTTTTAAATTTTGATCTCGCTTCCCCCTTTTTTTTGACTTAGTATTTGTTGCTTTAATTAACTTAGCCTTGGTAAGATATATATTATTTTTTTCATGTTCCCGATCATTCTACTAGACTACACGTATTAAAACATCACCTTAAAGTCCACCACCTATACACTCTATTTGACGAAAGGGTCAAAGAGTTTCTATTGACTAACACATTTGATTATATGATCATGTAATAATTATTATTCCCTCCACCTAATACTAAAATTCCTTCACCTGATATGCTAATAATTCTACATAGTTCTAATTAATTAAGTACTGCCTTTGCGACTATTTTATCACTTAAAATGGTACATCTTTGCTTTTTCTCTAAGCTTAACTATACTTCCGCCTGACATTATAATGATACGATACGTAATTAATTCTAATTGGTTTTATATGGTTCTAACTAATCGAGTTCTGCTTTTGCGACTATTCTATCACTTAAAATTGTACATATTTATTTTCTTTCTCTAAACTTGACTATACTTCCACCTGACATTTTAATGATACGACACGTAACTGATATCGAGGCACTATGTACATATAAGATAAATGATTGGATACAAAAATTTTCACAATATAATTTTTTAAACTTTATGTATGATTGCAACATTGGGAGAATGTAATATACACTTATTTTCAACTGATTATGAAATGTTTTTTAGCATTCACTAAAGTTATAGTTAGATACATAAGATTCACACTTACTTCATCATTCTACGTGTCTATAATACTCACATACGTTGTCACTTTATTTTGGGCTTCGGTCGAACTAATTATTGTGTTGGCTAATTGTTTATGGTTTGTCATCACGGTGTTTCCTCTTTTGGAACTTTTTGCTTGGGATAAGCGTTTACATTGTTCCTAAGTATGACTATTTGCAAAAAATTGTCCGTGCGTGGCTTGTCATGTCAAATACGTTGGATTGATGTTACCGAGTCGTGGTAAATTTAAAAAGGTACAAAAAACTTCGGGGAATTGTCACCTGAAAAGGGTATATTGATAGATGGGCTGGGTATCTCTTATTTGATACTTTTATACTCGGAAAAGTCTAATACTCGTACAGTCTGTTTCCCGTAAATTTTTCACATACAGTCTTTCCATTATTTGCACTATGGGTTATATAAGATATTAAAACTCTATCTCAGGTTCTATATTTGATGTATTGTCTTTGATTCTTGTTATAATGATATATCATTATTGAGGGATAAAATGATAATGACGGGTTGGTTTCCTTCCTTTAACACTTCATTTTGGGAAAAA
>NC_142806.1:47407270-47417270 GCF_049724085.1 Artemia sp. Qi Xiang Cuo
GTCAGTGTCAAATATGGCTATTATGAATAATTTCACCCCCAACAACCCCTCTCGGAAAATATACACTTTCAAATATTTTCCAATGAAGACTATTTCATTGATTTGTCATCAACATTTATTGATTTAAATCTTGCGGTGTGAAGAAAAAGTCAGATAATACAACTCCAAATGCTGGCGATGGTCTCTCCTACGAGAACTGTATTCTACACAGCCTGTTCAAGCAAATTAATGTATTTATTAATGGTACTTTGGTTGAGCACTAGCAATAATTTATCCAACTATGCAAGCTACATACAATTTATGATAATGACACCTAAGGAGTACAAGGAGTTGAAAGGAAAATCCTTGGGCTATTAATATCGATCAGGTTCTGATACTGACGGTAAGTTTACTACTTCATTGACCCAGGAGTATCATCTGGTTGGAAAATTAAATCATGAGATATTCAATATATCCTAACGGCTACCCCCCAATGTCAAGATTGACATAAAGTTACAGATGACCCCATCGAATTTCATTTTGAGAAAAACACTTCCTGCAACACCCGATGCAAATGTCATTATCACATCGGCAATTCTCCACGTCCGAAAACAACAGGTTATGAGCTCTGTTGCATTGGCAGTGGAAAAGCTAAGAGCCAATGGCAACAACATTAAACTTCTTGTCCCCCATACGATCAACAATCAACGTCACATTGCCACCGGCTCTCGTAGCTATAGCGATTCATCATTTATCAATGGAGAATTCCCATCAAAATTGGCTTTGGCCTTTTTGAAGGGTGGCGGTGCCGTTGGATCCTGGACTGAATCCCCCCATGCTTTTAATTTTTTCGGTCTATCAAGCCTTGTGTGCAAAGTGAATGATATTCCACTGTACACTCTATCTTTTGACAAAAAATCCTATAGAACTCTGTACGAGTTGACCATGCAATCCCTAGATTATGACTCTCAACTATTTGAAAATGGAATAACCGATTCAATGTTTTCAAAAAATCATGGTGTAATTATTTTGGACCTGTCGGGGACTCAGGATATGAACATAGTACAAACAGGGAATGTACGTTTAGAGTGTACATTTGCCGATGCTTTGACTGAGAGTATCACGCTAATATCATTGAGTCAATTTGAAACCTATTGGGAAATCACATCTGACGGCAGTGTTCTACTAGACCTAGCACCATGAGCACAAACCAAATAATCAACGTATTTAGTATGGACCCATACATGACCCAGTACAAGTCCTATTGCATACCTTCGGACTTCATTGAAAAAATTCCATGTGTTAATAATGCCTTAATCATTATTAATAGCAGTCCATCGACTTTGAAGACTGGCCATTGGCTATGCATCTTTCAAACAGCGAAGAATATTGAATTGTTTTATCCTCTTGGCCTATCGTATAAATTCTACACGCAATACATCAGCAACTTTATTGAAAGCAGTGGGAAAACCATAATTCAAAATCAACGAAGAGTACAAGATTTAACGACTAAGACATGTGGCTTTCATGTACTACTCTTTTTCATGTTAAGATGTCGTGGCTACACCTATAAGCAGTTTCTTGACATCTACGTTGACTTACCTCGATTGAACGACTTTCTAGTCGAAAATGTACTTACAAGCGTATTTAATATTGATTTTAGTTACCTACGAATAAAATTTTCAAAAAATGTATGTGAATTTGTTTATTACTAAATGATAAACATTTATATACATGATAAAACGACTTTTCTACTCTTTAGATTTCATCTTCTACTAGGTATAGGTATTTGTTGGCAACAACTAATGCAGGTAGATTATCTGAATTCACAGTGTACTGATCCTGATATACTTCAATGTCAGAGTCACATTTTCTACATTAGAGTATGACTTCACTCTTGTCATACCTCTGTGTATAGTCAATGATACTATTAGCATTCATTTTACAGAATTCACAGTTTTCAATTTGTTTATTTGAAGAAATTTCGTAAACAGTGTCCTCAAGCGGCGAATCACATTCCGTTACAGCCAAATAAAAATAAGTGGGTTGATAATCATTAGCCCCATTGTCTTCACAACGATGACGTAGAAACCATATTCTTTTGTGTTCCAACAGTTGAATCGCTAACCCGGCTCCTCCTCCCAGAACATTCTAAAACCACGACGATACCAATCTCGTAGCAATAAACTAAAATCACGGTAAGGATTCTTTCAAATCATACGTGGATATGTATTCTACCACTGATTACATTTATCATATTGGCAATTGGAGCATAGGTGTCCTCTAGGATGAAAGTCACTCATCTCTTCAAGGCATGAGTTACAACCTTTAATTCGTATACCATATCCTTTATGCAATTTACATGTGTTGCATAATATGCACTTTTCATCATACACGTCGATCATTTTACAATTCTCACATGATGACCTGCTGCCTAGCGAGTACATGCATAATGGACATGTATCGAACATTTTGTTATTTGTTGACACTCTCACTGCCACAATGAAACTGAGCTAGCAACAACAAAATTGTCTGAGAGAGAGAGAGAGGGGTAAATCATCCTTGAATACCATCTTTCTCATGAAAAAATTCCTAAATTTCAAAGCTAGTATTTAAAAGCGTATCTACAAGATCATTTTGCCTTGTTGTGATCAATATATCAATCAATTTTGTAAATGCATTTGGACAATAACGTAAAAGCGTCATACAATAGTCTAATGATGGAAAATCAGTTTTCATTATATCGACAAGCATTCCCGGAGAAAATATGTTCCTTTGAATAGACAGCTCTAGAAAATCGTCATCTAGAATCAAACGTTTCTCCATAAACACTAGATTCCCCAAGATTTTCTCTTTCTCAAATCTATCCATTTTTTAGTCCTAACACTCTCACAACCAACTACAGACTAACCAGAATTTCTTTTTCTGCTCAAAAAAATATATCCTAGTCTACTATAGAAAGAAAAATACCTTTGATTTAGAAACAATTTTATTGAACATAATTACAATAATAGTATTCATTGATGCATTTTGTTCTCATCAATATATTTCGATATGACATCTAATGCTGACCGAAGTTTATTTATATGGAGAATATTCACTTTTCCAGCAAAACGTAGTTGCTCATCCTGCTTAAACTTGCTTAATGATATCACGTATCTAGCATACAAAACTGTCCCATTCAAGGCATTGTCAACAACCAGCGGTTATTTCAACAGCCAAATTGGGTACTCGTAAATCGTTGCTGCTGCTGTCAGCTCCATCATTAATTTCCAATAATGTAAATGCACGACTCATTTTTCCACCACTAATATCTTCTCAAATAAACTATTCTCTTTGAATTCAATTCTCTTACTAATATGAATTGTAGAGAAAACCATTCCTTTTATTCAAACCCTAAATACAAATCAAGTTATCATATATTGAACAAGCATCGATTGGCTCCTAAAGAATGCCCACGTCAAACGGTACATTCATTGTTAAATTCCTATCAAAACAAAAACCTTGCCAACTTTTAGACTGTTCACGTGCCAGTTTAATAACATAGCCATGGGTTTTTCTTGCTAAAGTCTAATGTATGTTTTCATGTTCCGTTCAAATCAACAGCAATTTCAATGTATATTTTCATGTATATCTCATAGTGCATACTAGGTAACTACTGCCCTAGAAAAGGATAAATATTCAAAGCCTGTGGCAAGTCAGAAGATTTAAAACTTTGAAAAGCGTGTAGCTTTTAGCAGAAGTGTTTTAGAGCCAACTCATTTTTCATGTAGGCTTCATCTTGAATTTTTGCCATCAAAATCTGTTGTTCATAATCCTTAAGAAGGGGTAAAAACTTCCTTTAAGGCCATTATTTTAACTGCCCCTGAAAGGCCAATGAATACACGTATATTGTATATTACCAAAAGACCAAGCTTTTTTTACCACCCTCCTCTTGAGACTTTAACCCTTGTCAGAGTTGATCCGATAAACTTGCCTTAGGAGCGAGTTTAATTAACGCAAACTTCAGTTAATGAAGTAAATTACACTACTTTAGACTACGCTAGGGGGAAGCGCTCCCCCCTGGATCCGCCACTAGTACCTCATCCTTCTGCTTGCTTTATTGGCCATAGTTAAAAGCTTGACCCTGTGGTGCTTGCACGCATGTTATCATGACACTACTTTTCTGTTTTTATTTATTTATTTATTTATTTAGTGCATGTTTTTCGTATTTTTATAGCTAATGTCCATTTGTTTGGCTCCAAAAATTATCCTGCATGAAACTTAATGCATCTAGTTTAATTGATTTAGCTTAATTTTTCCGTGGTAAGAACGCATATATGATTTATCTCTATGATTAATTACAAAATCTTTTTCCACAAAATAAGTCTTTCAAACAAAAGTAAAGAACTCTATTAAACAAAAATGAGCAAAAATAAAATCGAATAATCTACCAAGCGTGAAACTACTACAAATCAGCATCGATAAATAAATGAAACCCAAAACGAACAGAAATTACAATAAATACCTGAGTCAAACTCAAAACGAGCAGAAATTAACACAAGTTGGGCTCAAAACCCCTATGCCTTCCCAAGGCCAGAACATAATTTTCACTTCACTGAAAAAAATATAAATGTTTTTACTTTTATAAGTTTAATTAATCAAATAATGTTAACATTTTGATTACTAAATATCGGTATATGTATATTAAACTGACAATGCAGATTCATTTATATTTTTTAAGTAAAGTGCAAATTAGAGTCTGGCCTTGGGAAGGCATAGGGAATTTGAGCCCAAATTATGTTAATTTCTGCTCGTTTTGAGTTTGACTCGGTTATTTATTGTAATTTCTGTTCGTTTTGGGTTTCATTTATTTATCAATGCTGATTTGTGGTAGTTTCATGCTTGGTTAATTATTGTATTTTATTTTTGCTCATTATTTGTTTAATGGAGTTCTTTACTTATCTTTGAAAAACTTATTTTGTGGAAAAAGTTTTTTAATTAATTTCTGTTCGTTTTGTATTGCCATAATCTTTTCAGGGAAAAAGAAAATCATACTTTAAATCTTTTCGTTTTTTTAAGAATTTATAGTTTGGCTTGCTATTTGTATGCTGGAGAAAAGTTTTCAGCAATTTTTAACAACATACACCCTATTAAAAATCTGGACACAAATAGTAGTGTTTAATTTAGTTTCATACCTCCTCTAGTTGACCTGAAATGGAAAACTGGATACCATTCGCCAAAAAAATCTGCTTACTTTCTTTAATAGTTTGGATACACTTACGCTATTTTGATTTGTTTAAATTTTAAGAGCAGAAGCAGCCCCGAAAGTTTGAACATAATACCCTCAGTCGTTCTTGGGATACTACTGGGATGCCTTATTGGGAATTAGCATTAACACAGTGCATTTTGATTTAATATTATGGCAACATTTATTTTTTAAACATAAAGTCAAATGGGAGAGTGAGCGTGGTAGGGGGATTAGTTTCCCTCCAACCACTTTCGACTATTAAAAAGGGCATCAGTCCTTTCTATTTTAAATCGAATGAGCCCTTTTCGAAGTTCCTCCGACAACTCCTTCGATACAGAGTGCCCTGGTCTAAACAGCACCAACAACAACAAAATAATACATTGTACCCACATCGATCTTTACTATAAAAGTATCAAGCCTTCCAATCACTTTCGACTTTTAAAAAGGGCACTAGGCCTTTCAATTTCCAATTGAATGAGTCCCTTTTTGAATTCTACTACAACACTTCCTATAAACACCTTATAAGCCCCCAGGGCATAAACTAAAACTCTTACCTTAAGGGCTGTGAGGCTGGTTGTCATCCTCTAAGACCTAATTTCCAGAACTCTCAACTACGTTAAACAAAATGGCAATATCAAAATTTTGATTGGATGTGTCTGGGAAAACAGTGGGTATGAGAGGGGCGTTAGTCTTTCTCCAATCACTTTCAGCTATTATGAAAGGCACTAGCACTATCAATTTCCAATCAAATGAGACCTTTTGAAGTTTTACGACAACGCTTTCAATAAAAACCTTATATGCCCCCAGGGGATAACTTACAACCCACGCCCTGAGGGGTGGGGGGGGGGTTGTCATCCTCACAGACCTAATTTCCAGAACTTTCTACTACGTTGAACAAAGTGGCTATCTGATAATTTTGTTTGATATGTTTGGGGGAATGGTGGGCGTGAGAGGGGGTTAGTGACCGTCCAATCCCTTTTCAACTATTAACAAGGGCACTAGCCCTCTCAATTTTCAATTGAATGAGCCCCTTTTGATGTTTCTACGACAACTCTATCATTAAAAACCTTATATGCCCTCAGGGCATAACTTAAAACCTATGCACTGGGGACTCTGGGGGGTTTGTCATCCTTAAATACATAATTTCCAGAACTTTCAACCACGTTCAACAAAATGGCTATTTCTAAACTTTGATAAAATGGGTTTGGGGAAATGGTTTGCATGAGAATTTCAATCCAATTTCAATTTCAATTTCCAATCAAATGAGCCCCTTTTGAAACTTCTACAACAACTTTCTATATAAACCTTATATGTCCCCAGATCATAACTTGTAACCCTTGCACTGAGGGCTCTGATGGGATTATCATCCTAAAAGACATAATTTCCTGAACTTTCAACTACGTTGAACAAAATGGATATCTCAAAATTTGTACTGGATGTGTTTGGGGAAATGACGGGCTTGAGAAGGGGGGGAGTTGCCCTTGAATCACTTTCGACTATTAAAAGGGCACTAGCCCTTTCAACTTTCAATTGAATGAGCCTTTTTTGATGTTTTTACAACATCGCTTTCTATAAAAAACTTACATGCTCACAGGGCATAACTTAAAACCCTTGCCCTGAGGGTTGTGCGGAGAGGATGGGTTGCCATCCTTTAAGACTTAATCTCCAAAACTTTCAACTACGTTGAATAAAATGGCTATGTAAAAATTTTGATTGCATATGTTTGGGAATGCAACACATTTAATTAAACACAAATACTCCAAATATTTCGGCCCCGCATCCGGGAGCCTTTCTCAACGTAAAAAAAATTCTTACATAAAAATAAAAAACATTATAAAAAAATAAAATAAAAAATATAAATAAATAGGAAAATAAAATTCACATATTAAATACACAACTCAATTCACTGGCTTATAAAATCAAATGCTTATATTGACACACCTTCTTACGGAATATAAATTGACATCTATCAAAAAATAAGAATATATTTATACTTAAACTAAAACAAAAAAGGTCAGTTAACCCCCGGCTCATAACTCCTAAATAGATCTCACAGGTTCATCACCCAATGTTTGAATTATAAATTGAACAGATTCGTTTGCTTGCAAGCTTAGCTGCAGTTCGTTTACCTTTCCCAGTATTTAACCCAGTCTGACCATTGTCCGCAAGGTCATCAGTTGTATCCGAACTGTTATCAAAGATACTACTGATTGAAAATTTATCCTGCTTTTTGATTAAACTATTATAAATCGAATTGATCCTGAACCTTTATCTCTGTTGATGCTAATGCCCCCATAGATTATCTTGTTTATTTCTGTAATTTTCTTGAAGCCTTGTAAAAGTTCTAGAGACATATCTACTATTTTTGTTTGATCAATTAAAATCCTGTGATGAGGAAAATTATAAAGATGCTCTGTAACAGCTGACTCAAATTTTTCTGGTGTTTTGTTTTGGTTTAGAGCGCAATCTATGGCATTCTTGTCTTGCTGTAGCCTATTTTCTAAAATCTGTTGTGTTCTTCCCACATAAAATTTACCACAAGAATATGAAATTTTGTATGCTCCCTTTTGCAAATTTTTTGGTACCTTGTCTTTCCCTTTATTTAACAAAAAGCTTATAGTTTGTCCTGATTTAAATGCTGTATTTATATTATGTTTTTTTAATTCTCTTCTTACGTTTTGTGACAATATTGGGATAAAAGGCAAAGTTATGTAATTTGTTTCTTGATTTGAGCCATCTTCTTCTAATATTTTTGGTCCCGTCAACTTTTTTTTTCCTTTTTTCAATTATTTGAGAAATCATATTTTCCGGATAGCCATTACGTATTAGAATATCCCTAATAAAAATTAGTTCATTGCTTATGTATTCTGGTGATGCTAATTTTAATACCCTATCAACTAAAGAAATAACCACACCCCTATTTACCTGGACCGGATGATTTGATGTGAGGGACGAGTAACGGTTGTTATTAGTTGGTTTACGGTAAATTGAAAACGCTAGTTCGTTATTATTTCTATGGATCAAAATATCTAGAAACGGTAACTTATTCCCTGTTTCCTTTTCAATTGTAAAAATTAATTCTCCTCCCAGATTATTTAAATGTCCCAAAAAACCTTCAATTTCTGATTCCCCGTAATTCCAAATAACTAAAATATCATCCATATATCTGCCCCAAAATTTAGATTTTTAAAAATATGTTTCTATAGCTAAATTTTCTACATACTCTACATAAATATTTGCTAACAATTGACTTAAAGGCCCTCCCATTGCTAATCCCCTAATTTGATGGTAAAAATTATCTCTAAACGAGATATACTTAGTATAGCTGTTGCAGAACATATTTATAATTTTCCTCATCACAGTATTTTATTTGATCAAACAAAAATAGTAGATACGTTTCTAGGACTTTTACAAAGCTTCAGGGAAATTATAGAAATAAAAAAGATAATATATGGGGGTATTAGCATCAATAGAGATGAAGGGGATTTTAGGATCAATTCGATTTATAATAGTTTAATTAAAAAGCAGGTAAAATTTTCAACCAGTACTATTTTTAATAATAGTTCGGATACGAATGATGACCTTGCGGACAAAGGTCAGACTGGGTTAAATGCTGGGAAAGGTAAACGAACTGCAGCTAGGCTTGCAAGCAAACGAATCTGTTCAATTTATAATTCAAACATTGGGTGATGAGCCTGTGAGATCTATTTAGGGGCTATGGGCCGGGGGTTGGCTCACCTTTTTTGTTTTAGTTTAAGCATAAATATATTCTCATTTTTTGATAGATGTCAATTTATATTCTGATTATAGATCAACATCATTTTATCTAAATCATGAATAAAAGCCGGTGTATTTTTCTATGTACAATATCTTGAAATTAAAAGTCGAATAGTTCTTATCAGTCAATTTGCCAGTGCAGCCTTTATAGAACCATGGATGTGATAGAGCAGCGAGCTATAGTTCGGTAATAGCTTTGCAACATGAAAATTACAGAATGCGCTATTGTAATCCGTTTGAGTTTTGTTATATGAATTAAATTTAAAAATAATTCCAATGGCCCGAGCAACTTCAATGCCTCTTTTGTTCGCAAAGGAGTGGCATACGAAAAGTAACTAAAAACACTGATTGCAATTAGAGTGTACTTGTATAATTTTTTTTGACATTGTTGAACCCCCTTTATAGCCAGGAGTTCTGCTTTCATTACGTGTAGTCGGAAAAAGGCTTTAGTTTTTCGATAATGATTGGCACGAAGTGTATGATTTTTATGCTGAGTGTAACTTGATTCATTTTTTCTATAGTCATTTAAAATTATATTTTGAACATCATTAATTGAGGAAGGAATAGTGGGTGAATTTAAACTACCCACTACACAAACATTTTCATAAGCGCGTCCCATAGCTTCAACCATTTTTAGTGTAGACATGTTGTGTAACGTCCGCTACTCTGTTGTATACTAGCGGTTGGTGGTGGTGGGGACTTGATGCGTCTTTACTTTTTTCTTGACATTATTGGTGTGCGAGTACTTTCCAAAATTGAGTTAAATTCTCCTTTTTCTTCATCTTCATATTACCATGGCGATTAGAATGGTGCATGTTCGTTAAATTTTTTTAGAACTTGTCTATCTATAATAATACATTTGGGGACATTCGGTGTATTTATAAAGATATATAGATGAGCGTCAAATGAAAACAGTTATTTAAAATTTGTAACGATATCGAATATTAAATCAAGTAGATTCTTGTTCTCACCAAGAATTACGATTCCTCTCCTATTGCTCTCAGGTTGAATATG